>NC_136065.1:1627309546-1627553426 GCF_964261635.1 Lissotriton helveticus | reverse complement strand
CGCCGAAGGCCCAGATGACTTCACGGTCGCTGAGACCGATAAGAAAACGCCTGATAAGGTAGGAGAGTCTACGACCCCGAAAACTCCCACAGGGCCTCGAAAACCAGAGGCAGACTCTCGAAAGTCTGAGCCCAGAGCCTCGAAAGGAGCACCAGCGCCGAACAAAGCGACGACCGAAGCTGCATCCACCGAAAAAGAGCCCAGCGGATCCTCCGAGAAGGACTCCCGGAGGCCGAACACCAGCGAAAAGCAAAGGTCATCGAAGCAGGCCCCCGAAAAAGGGACTTCGACTTCGAAAGAAAAGGAGCCGAAGAAGGCTTCGACGTCGACGGCACCGCCGAAGAGGGCGGCTGAAACGCTCGACGACGAACAGGCCGCAGAGATGCAGAGAAAGAGAAAGAGGCTCGAGGCCAAAATGGAGAACATCCTTCAGAGAAAGAAGGATTTTGATGAAAAAATGAGGAGTTACAAGATCCCCTCGAAGCCGACATCGAGCGTCGCTGTGGTACAGCAGCTCGAGGAATTCGACGTCGAAGAGCCGCCGAAAACTCCCGAACCTTCGGAGCACGAAGAGGAGGAAGACCTCTACTACACAGAAGGGGATTACGGGGAGCAGCAGTCAAGCTACGGCTCGGGTTCCTCGATGGCCCAAGGCCAGGAATGGCAGGACATCGAGGCCGAAAACCCAGAGGAGGCGGTAGAAACATACCCCTCGAGGCCTTCACCACCGGATGACATTGGGGCATACAATGAGGTGGTCACAAAGGCGGCAGCAGCTTATGGAGTTAAGATGGAGGAGGAGAAGCCAGAAGCAGACTTCCTGCTCGAGTCATTGCTCCCCATACAGACAAAAAGTCAGTTCCTGCCCATGCTCAAGAGTATCACAGACCAGGGGAAGGAAGCCTTCAAGGATCCGGCTACGTGCAGATCAGTAACGCCGAGGACGGAGAAAAAATACAAATTCTCCTCACAAGACCCGGCTTACATCAAGGGATCCGTCAGAGCAGATTCTATAATCGCTGCAACGGCCAGGAAAAGGGCAAACGTCCCAACAACGTCTGGACCCCCACCTGACAAAGAAAGCAGGAGGATGGATCTAACTGGCAGGAAAATTGAGAGGAACGCCGCAGCACACTGGCGGATGGCGAACTCCAACGCACTCCTGAATAGACATCAATACCAGCACTGGGATGAGATGGGACAGTTGCTCAAGCACCTCCCGGAACAATACCGTGAGAGGGCATCACACCTTGTGGAAGAGGGGAAGAGCATCGCCAATTCGTGCCTAAAGACAGCCTTGGATGGGGCTGAAACATCCAGCAGACTGATGGCTATAGGCATCACTGAGAGAAGGCAAGCCTGGCTCAGGATCTCAGGCTTCAAGGCTGAGGTCCAGAACAACATCCTGAACACACCCTTCAACGGGGAATCACTGTTCGGAGCCCCAGTGGATGAGAAGCTCACCCAATTGAAGAAGGACAACGAGACAGCAAGGTCCATGGGGGCCCTGCAGTTCAGGGGGATGAGAAGAGGCACCCCTACGCGGAGGCCGAACGGCAGAGGTGGAAGTCAGCGAGTAGATTCTCACCAGAGTTTCCACCAAGGGCAACAGAGTGACAACCAAGGCCACCAGGGTCAGCAGAGGCAAGGCTGGAACTACCAAAGCAGGGGCCAGTCCTTTCGGTCAAGAGGAAATGGACGGGGCCAGAGAAGGAGAGGCGGTGAACAACCACCCTCTAAGTGACTTCACACGGGAGAAGGTGCTCCACCACCCAAACCCTCCGGGGGAGGAGCACGGAAAAACAAAGAGGAGAGGGCTACACGGACAAGACACAAGGGAACATGTAACGCCGGTAGGAGGAAGATTGAGATTTTTTCTCCAGGAGTGGAGAAAAATAACAACAGACAAGTGGATACTCAATATTATGCAGTTCGGATACTGCATAGAGTTGGAAAAGAGGCCACCAAACAGAAAACCAAAGAAAAGACAGCACTCGGGAAGAGAGCTGCAACTACTTCAAGAGGAAGCCAAAGAACTCCTCCTCAAAGCGGCCATCGAACGAGTCCCTTTCAAAGAACGGAACAAGGGAGTGTACTCAAACTACTTCCTAGTGCCAAAAGTGGACGAAAGTCTAAGACCCATCCTGGACCTACGGTTCCTAAACAAATACGTCAAAACTGAAAAATTCAAGATGACGTCCCTACAAGAGGTCATCCCACAGATAAAGGCAGGGGACTTCTTGTCCACCATAGACCTCAAAGACGCGTACCTGCACATCCCCATGAACAGGCAGCACAAGCACATGCTAAGGTTCACAGTAAAGGAGGATCACTACTAATTCACGACCCTCGCTTTCGGCCTAAAGTCCGCACCAAGGGTGTTCACCAAATGCCTCGCGGCAGTGGCCGCACACCTAAGAAGAGAGGGGATACACGTATACCCCTCCCTCGACGACTGGCTGGTAAAGGCAAGCTCTTACAGGACATGCAAAGAGCATGCAGAACAGGTGACAAGAACACTAGCAAGCCTGGGTTTCTCCATACACTGGGGAAAATGCTCAATAGAACCAGAGCAAGTGAAGATCTTCCTAGGAGCCCAGATCGACACCGTCCGATGCAGAGTCTTACCGAGCGAAAAGAGAACGCTCAGCCTACTGAGGGAGAAACGTCACTACCAGAAGGGGCGATCTCTGACAGTGAGGACTGTGAGCAAGATCTTGGGGATGATGGCATCATGCATACACTTGGTCCCCAATGTACGCCTACAGATGAGACCACTCCAAGAGTGGCTACAACAGCAATGGTCACAAGCTACAGGAAGTTGGGAGGATCTAGTGGTTGTAACGCACAGGGTGCAGGAGGAGATAAGGTGGTGGACCAGGGAGAGAATAACAGAAGGAAAACCTCTAACACCACCGGACCCAACAGTGACCATCACCACAGACGCATCCCAGAAGGGGTGGGGCGCACACATGAACAGGCTCAGAGTGAGGGGTCTGTGGAGCCCTACAGATGCAGTCAGGCACATCAACTACCTGGAACTGAAAACTGTGTTGCTAGCCCTCAAGGCCTTCCAGAAGCACCTGTACAACCAGAAGATGCTAATACAAACGGACAACACTACAACAATGTTTTACATAAACAAACAGGGGGGAACTCAGTCGTTCCCTCTGTCAAACCTGGCACAGGAGATCTGGAAATGGGCTATGCCACTAAACATAGACCTGCTAGCCATACACCTGCCAGGGAAGGACAATGCGGAAGCAGATTGGCTCAGCAGGCAGACTTCAGCGTCCCACGAGTGGGAACTCAATACTCAGGAAACAGAGAGACTATTCAGGAAGTGGGGCACGCCAACAATAGACCTATTTGCAACACACCGGAATGCAAAATGCCAGTACTTTGCATCCAGGCAACCAGAGGCACTGTCCCAGGGGAATGCCCTATGGATAAGCTGGTCGAAACCATTTGCCTACGCTTTTCCCCCGATACCACTGATCCCGAGGGTTCTCAACAAATGCATGAAGAGCAACATGACGCTCATCCTTGTGGCACCACAATGGGCCAGACAGACATGGTTTTCTCAGATAATGGAGATGGCGCAGGGGCCACCACACAAGTTTCCAAAAAGAAGAGACATACTCTCCATGGAAAACGGAGAAATCCTACACCCAGAGCCAGAGAGCCTCAACCTCTCAGCCTGGCTCCTGAGGACTTAGAATTCGCACACCTAAAGCTACCAGAGAGCACCCTGCGGGTGCTACGAGAGGCAAGAAGGCCCAGCACACGCAAGTGCTATGGGGAAAAATGGAAAAGATTCACTCAATGGTGTTGCAAGAAACAACTCCAAAGGAAACTGACCAAGGAATCCACGGTGCTAAGATACCTCACGCACCTAATCAAGGCTAAGCTAAGCTCATCCTCGCTGAGGGTGCACTTGGCAGCGATTGTGGCATACACAAGAGGAGAAACAGGGAGAAGTTTTTTCACATCCCAAGTCGTAAAAAGATTCCTGGAAGGAGCTAAAAGAATAGCGCCGCCAAAAAGAATGCCGCCACCGGCATGGAACCTAAATGTGGTACTGACGGAGCTCATGAAAGCACCTTTCGAACCCATCCACAAAGCATCACTGCAAATGTTAACAATGAAGACTGCCTTTCTGGTAGCAATCACCTCGATACGGAGGGTGAGCGAACTGCAGGCACTCACACTGCAAGAACCCTACATCCAGATACACAGTGACAGGGTCGTGATGAGAACAGACCCACACTTCATGCCAAAGGTGGTGTCAAGGTTCCACATGAACCAGAGTATTCCGATACCTAGTTTCTTCCAAAACCCCACTACAAGCGCAGAGAGGTCACTCCACACCCTACACGCTAGAAGGGCTGTGATGCACTACATCGAGAGAACGAAGGAACACAGGAAAACAAAACAGTTCTTCGTATCCTTCGCAAACAGTTACATGGGCAAACCAGTCACTAAAAACACCATAGCGCGATGGATCGCACAGACAATACAATTCTGCCACAAACAAGCTGGCCAGGAGCTAACTGGAGGGGCACAGGCCCACTCCACCAGGAAGAAAGGAGCAACAATTGCCTTTCTAGCCAACACACCAATCCAGGACATATGCCTGGCGGCAACATGGGCTTCAGTGCACACTTTCACTAAGCACTTTTGCGTGGATGTACAGATGAACAAAAAAGCACAAGTTAGGACAGAAAGTGCTTCAACATATATTTAACAACCAACGCTCATCTTCCACCCAACCGCCACAGAAGTGAGGAAAACCACTACAAAATCTATGCACAGCATAGTGAATCCAGAAAGATTCACGCTGCAAAACGAATAGTTTCTTACCTGTCGGTGTAGTTTTGCAGCTTGAAGATCTTTCTGGATTCACTAGCGAACCCACCCGCCTCCACCAGAAAGATGAGGCTGGAGAAGAAGGTGGAAACACATAGAAAGAAAGAAAGTTGAAACTTAGAAGATACGTGAAAAGATACGTGAAAAGAATTACGTTGAAAAAAAAAAAAAAAAGGATTAACAAACAAAGCCATGGATTCACTACAAAGACAGAAAAGGAGAAAGAGACAGAAAAAAGAATCCGATGATGGCGCCCAAGAGTGGTAGCTTCCGCCGGAAGCACGCCGACGTCACCGAAGGTACACCAAATGGTGGGACGTCGACGCCCACCTGGGCTACGACAAAAAAAAAAAAAGAGAAGAAAGACTACGATTCCGGACCCAACCACCAGATTGCGGAACATGCACAGCATAGTGAATCCAGAAATATCTTCAAGCTGCAAAACTACACCGGCCATTCTTATGTTTACCTTTATGTTACTATTACACCATCCCCGTGGTAATTGTGTACACGATTGATACCGGTTGGTCTTGCCTTGGCAGACCGGCTTTGTTCAGTAGGTTCAGTCCGCAGCATTTTAGGTATATGGTTGCCTTAAGGAGTAGTGCCCCACATGATATCCTCCTTGGCACCACACCATTGTGGTTTCTGACAACAGCGGTAAGAACAAATTGCTGTTTTCCCCTTTCTTGATACATTTTGTAATAGCTTTCTAAAAGAATGACAACATTTCACATTTTATAAATCACAGCCGGGTTATATATTCATTACATCAAGCTGTGCCTGCCCCCCTGCCTACAATTACCCTTCCATTCGCAAAATGCCTTTTCCCTTTGGGATATAGAGTTTCAGTCAGGCTTCCCCTCGATACTTTGCTTTTGAACAAACTTTATGAACATTACAGAACCTGTTCCAATATGGCCGCCCGCCGCTGGATGACGCGAAACGCTACGCGTCATCATGTTTCATAGCACCCGTAACGGTGTTTTAACCAAAGGCGGCGGCAGCAGCAAAGGGGAGTAGCATTCATGACCGAGCGCACTCGGTAGCGGTAAGAAGGTTTTTTAGCTGAGGGGGGGCCGCGGAACATGCTGTGGGCCAGCCGCGTGAGCATGATCATGTTTTAAGAGCGCAAAGCCTACGAGCACATTTGAGTGGGGATAGCTGCATTAATGGTTTGAGTTATAAGGGTGCATGACGAGCAGCAGCACTACGAGCAGCTTCTGTCTGAGAGGCAAGGCAACTCATTTCGGACGGTAGGAGAGCCAGTTAGCCTTCCCAGGCAGGGCACTAGACGCACAGTACAATGTTAGTGCATAGATATGACGACCGGGTGTCCTCACTGTACTTGTGTGTTTTGCTCTGCAGGGGGCCAGATTTTAATTGCGCCACCAGTAAACATGTGATCTTATGACACGCCGTTTAATACCTGTGATGGTTGCGGGTATGCAGTAACTGGCAGCCATCAGGTAACAGTGGATACAGTTTACTCTGTGTGTCTTTTACATGTTTTATGTTATCGTTTACACTGTCGTATATACATGAAGTCCTGTGTTGGGGACTAACATTCCATTTCCGCTGTGTTTTTAAAAAAAATATCACTACAGGTCTTGTGAACCAAGAAAAGTAAAGACTGAAATCAGAACCCCAATCTTGCCCTGACGAAGTTGCTGAAGTTTATAGCAATGAAACATGTTGGCATCGAGTAAATATATATGGTATATAAGGAACCATTTTTAATTGGGACTTCTTGCGGCACCAGAATAAAGTCACTAAGCTAGCAAGTTGCTCCACATTTTAGTAGTGGTGGCCTTTTGTCTTTGGCTATCACAGGGGTTCTAGGTACACACACACACTTTCTCACTTCTAATTTAGATGAGTGGACAGATAGGTTTTTCTTTTTTTGCACCACACCAATATTAGTTGGGGAATCACTATTTGTGTTTTTTTCCTTCGTTCTTTACTCACAACAAAGAGAGAGGGACCAATGATGAGAAGTGGGTAAACTGGCAATTGTCTGCCAGGAACCCCCTCGGGTGTTGCTACCGTGAGGTACTCTCTCTTAGCTCACTTTATTTTCACAATTGAGAGTGGGACTAGACCTGGGTGTAACTTTTCATGCAAACACACCATGACCCTATAGATTAGTGTTAAGAAACGTATCTAGGGCAGCAGTATAACTGGTCGTTTAACTCTGCCATCGGTCCAACGTAAACTGGTGTCAGGTGGGGGAGGCCTTTGTTGTTGAATATTGACTGAGTGAGGGGCGGCCTCCTCCATTATTCCCCCTAGGGCTCCTTTTGCTTGAGTGTGCTGAACTCAGTCTTACCTGAACCTGCAGTATTGGAGGGACCAGAGTTGCTGAGAGTACCCCCTTCATGGGTGCTGGAGTGGCAGAATCTGGTTCAGGTGAGTAGACTGCCCTCGACCCAGTCGGGCTGTACTCTGTAGTCCTCCCGTTCCTCCTATTTTGTCATGCAGCTCAGTGATTGGAGGTTTATCGGGGTTGTCCAAGTTGGGTAAGATCTTGGGGCTGTCCCATGGTGAGCTGGGCGGTGGTGGTGAGGGGTGGAGTAGTACCAAGGTCCTGTCGCTGTTTCTCTCTCATGGTGCAGGTCCATAGGGGTTCTGGCTTGGTCCCGGTGACCCCCTCTGGCATATGTGGTCATGTGTCTCCACTGTACATGGGCTCCGACCCGATCGGCAGAGCAGATTCCTCTAGACGTACGGGATCGCCAGACCCTCATTCCACACGGGTGGTGAACTGATTGGCACATTAATGATCACAGTTTACTTCACGGCGGCCCCGCCTGACATACAGTCACCAGTTGCTCACTACACACGGGCAACAGCCTATTTGGCACTGTGACTATCATGGCTCACTTCGTGGCAGCCCTCGTCGGGCATACAGAGGTTGCCAACTTGATCCTGCTCATGGTCAACGACCCGATCTGGGTTGCAGCCGGCTCCTCGCACCAAGCAAAGAGCCGATTCCCCACTGGACTTTGCTCCTACCAACACTCCTCTTTTTCATAGGGCACACTGGTCTTGGCAAGCAGGCAGGCACTGGTGTTCCAGGCATGTGGTCTTGGATTTCCTGAATGATGTCCCCTCACCCACCTGAGACTAGCTGGCCTTGGCCCCCAGTTTTGGTCACAGTTCTCCACAGGCTCCTTCCTTGTGACCTTTCTCTGAATCATAGAGCACCCTTTAAACTGTACTAGCTGAGCATTGCTTTCCCTCCTCCAGTGTGTCCCACCCAGCTTACAGGAATGCAGTAATACACCAATCTGTCTGGGGTTATTCTTCGACCTCCTCTCCTCGTGTATCACTGGAGTCATCAATGTATTGTACCACCCACCAGGCAGACACACACTCAGCAAATGCAAATTACATTCACACACTGCACAGTACTACATCCTTCATGTTTTGTACCACTCACAGGCATACATGCATATACCATGCACATATTGCACAGTACTTTATTATCCCTGTATTATACCATTCACAGACAAATATACACCCAGCAAATGTACACAATATAAATGTACTGTGCAGCACTATGTCCTTCAAGTACTGTGCCTCTCACAGGATAGACACACTCAGCACATGCATACAGCATGCACAAAGGGCACTGTACTGCATTATCCCTGTATTGTGCCATTCACAGGCACTCATACTCCCAGCACAGCTACACTACACATACACTGCGCAGCCTACACTCCAAACCGATGTAGGCCAAGGGTGAATTAAGCACACAGCAGTGGAACTTTAAATGAATGAGCCTGTAGGCTTCACTCCAGTGACACAGGTAAAGAGAACCTGTTCACTCCCACTGATCTGATCACTATATGGTATGCTGCCACCACTGCACTCATGCTTCTTAACTCATTGTGAAGACACTAGCCTCTGACCACTATGAGGGTAGCTCATTGGACACCCCTCCTGCTCCAACAAGACCGCAATCTGTGAGACAGGAAAATGTCGTGGCGCACATGCATGAGCTGCCATTATCTATGACAACAAAAATCAGTATTAGGGCTCCAGACATCAGTACAGTTGGGGCACTCAGGGCAAGGGTTCATGTCCATACCATGCGGAGGGACTTTCCTGTTCCAATAGGGCCCTAGTTCTGTAATGGCGAGGGCTTCTACTTTCACAGCCAACCCAAACTGGATATGCCCCCCTTCCTGAATTTCTGTTCCAATTTTTTATAGGCTGCCTCAACCTCTTCAACCTAGTAGGTCACCTCTTCCCCTGCACTCTAGTTGGATGTTCTCAACACTTGGAAACACCAAGACTTGAGTCCTATGCAGTTGTGCAAATCACACAAAGTCAGCCTACTTCTATTCCCATTGAATCCGATGCAGAACTGTAAACACTGATCAGAATAACAGATGCAGATCGAGCCACCTTTAAATGTGAACGAGTGACGCACACAAAAAGCCCCCTGTTCCCCTGCCACCACCACCACCATCACGGCCACAATTGTTGCCATTGTTTTCGGAACCACATGAGTCAGGTGCTACTGCAGACGCATTGAACTGCTAAGTACCTCTCTTTTAGATACTTAACTGTTGGTCAAACAGTGGAGACTTCAAAGAGTCTTAAAACTCTAAAGTGAGAACTGCACAAGTCAGCAAAAGGTTTTGGTAGTTGGGTGCAAAGTTGGGGGGCCGTACGTTGACGCAAGCATGTTGCAGCATGAATGTCATTGGCTGGCACAGCTCTTGCAAATAGGCTTTCAGGGTGGTTTACCCTCAGGGGAACAATACAGCACATGGCTCGGAGCCAACAAAGTCACAGGGGAACCATTACAGAAGAGCAACACAATTTGTGCAGAACACAAGGAGATGATAGCCAGAAGGGGGTGAGGATGGCCTTGGTAGCCGGCGTCCTCTGTAGGAGCAGGCGTCGTAGACTTCTTGACACTCCGCATTCTCTCACTTTGTGTAGAAGTTAACTTGAAGAAATGCTGTCCGTATTCAACAAGCCTGGATGGGCTGTGCATCTGCAACAAGTTTCTGATCTTGGCAGCACTTTGCATTTCACAATACCGCATGGCAGCACATGGAATCGTGTGGCCTGGAACTCTGGTCTTGAAAGAAGGCAACTTCTCAGAACACCTGGCAGTCTGCCTCCACCTTTCAGATCACAGCAGCAGCAGGCCATTTCCTTAGTGCTGGAGTAGACTCCTACATGTCACGGGAGACAGCCAAGGTTCCTGCCCCTGATGTAACCATTTCTTCTTGCCGGTGACCGAGAATCCTGAAGTAAAAAGGTGAACTCTGAAGTGACAACTGGCCACTCAAGTTCAAAGTGACCCCAAACCTTTGGGGGAAAATACATCACAATAAAGTGCATCTTTCTTGCTGCTGCTGTACAATGCAATGTAAACCAGCTACCAACATGTGCACTGGTGCTCTGGTTTCTTTGGGGTGGCAGACATCACATGTCCACTGTGGTGTGTGTGTTAGATGTCTACGCCCTATAACCAGTATAGCCATGTTCTAGGCACAGGATACGGGGAGTAAGCAGGCTATCTCCTTGTAAAGTAGGGTTGCTGTTTACATACATGCTCTTGGCCACAGTCCTTTGTTCAAGTGACTCTTCTGTCGGACCACAAGATGACCAGATGGAACTACCTTGTTGTATGAAAAGACACAGAAATCTTTTTGCTCATGGGTGTGAATCCAGAGTAAAAGATATAGACTTTGCTTAAAGTAGCAATAGCGAGTAGACCACACTGGGACGTTCAGGGAGCACTTCAATAACAGATATATTAAACCTATGAAGTGTAGCTGGAAGGCCCAAATTCAGTTACCCCACCCGTGAGGTGTCCGTATCTACCTCACGATCACACCTAACACTCGGGAAATTGAATAGTCAGTCATAATGGGTACACTGATTTAAGCGGGGCATAGTAGGCATTCACCCACCCTGGGTTGCAAGTAAAAGGGTCTGCACCCTACGAATGTATATCAGCGGTCACTATTAGTCTGTCATGGTCTGGTAATAGGGACGGTAGTCAACCATGATCGAAGCAGTGTTACTCTAGGTGGGGCACTGCAGTCCTAGAGACTGGGTTCATGCTCTTGGGTAAAGAGCAACAACCTAAAACAGGCAGGCATGACACCAGTCGCCTTCTCACAAGAAAACAATGTATCGATCAGATGATGAAATGAGGTGCCACTTGTTCGGTCACGGATGACGGGCAGCCCTCCCCTAGCCCAGTCTGTCTCTGGAATATATCTGTGTTGTTTACCCTCCTGAAGCTGAGCCTATGCACAGCAACTTAACACAGGAGACAAGGGCTAGTGAAAGAGAATACCCCACTGTACTCTCAGGGTAGCTACCCAGCAGTGGGTCACCCCAAACTGTAGCTTCTTGGGAAAACACATTCAGCCTTCTCACAGTGCAGAGGCCCCATTCTCTGCGCAACAACAAATGCGTTTTTCAGTGTGAGCCCTGGGGGGTCTGCAGCTAATCGCCCAGCTGTCCCTCCCAACTTTTTTACTGCCTTACTAAAAAACATTTCAGCTATGCCTTTATATATGAACTAGCGGTAGGAAAGAGCAAAGCCAGAGCTGGTGAAGCAAGCTTATACAATGTTTTTTTATACATAATATTAATACATTGTCTAGGGCCCAATGTAAAAATAATGTGGTTAGAAGCATTGGTGCTAATAAATCTGCATCCACAGCGTCATCTGCTCTGTAAAACTATTGTTTACTGCTGTGCAAAATTATACACGTGGAAAAAAAGATGTTATTAAAATACGTGCAGCGCTGCCAAACGTAGAATACTGTTTGTTACCATTGTTGAGCGAGGGCAGAGGCCATTGCCCATTTGATGCATATCCTCTTTTTTAGGTTTCGCCTGGCGTCCGCTGCACAGCAGCGTTCGCGCAGGCGAAATCTTTTGAGAAGCAGTATGGGGCTTTGTCCCGCCTCTCTCTTCCATTGGCTAGCTCCATAAATGGAGGCTAACCATTGGAAGAG
This sequence comes from Lissotriton helveticus, assembly GCF_964261635.1. NCBI lineage: Eukaryota > Metazoa > Chordata > Amphibia > Caudata > Salamandridae > Lissotriton > Lissotriton helveticus. The sequence goes on along the minus strand of NC_136065.1, from coordinate 1,627,541,556 downwards.
ATGGTTGTCAATCACTCTTTCCCCCGTCACGACACGATTCGGGGGCGTTTACGTGTCTTTTTTTAAGTCCCGCCCCCCACACCCTTCCCTCTCGCCGAGGAGTTATTGTGCCGTTATTGTGCCTTGTTTATCCCCCGCCCTCCCTCCCTCCCGTTGTCCGTGCCTTCTCCCTCCGGCCCGCCCACGGCAGGAGTCAGTGTGATGCTGAGAAGTTCTTGTGACACTGAGGTGGTCGCACGTGATAGTCTTTAATGGGTGGACGCGCGCATTCTGTCCATAAGTGTATTTCAAAATTGGCAGTACACAGTCTGGGAGGGCGGCGTTTCATGGGTGTGTTTTGCGTGAAGGGGCTACGGCTTATGATTGAGGGGTGTTTCTATGCAATATATTTATATTTGTACTCATTATTGATTCTGGCGTGTGTGACTTATTTTGTTTTAAATCTCTTCAAGCAGTAGTTTAGACGGGGGTGGGGTGAGAGTTGCATTTGGGCTGCAATTCATGAGTAGTCCTTGGACTGAATTAAGGAATCTATCTGCATTTACTGCTCCGGCGTCAGTACAAGTTCAGTCTGCCCTCACGCGTTGGATAGGTGTCGGTGGGGCTGGTCTGCAGCGCCTTTAGTTGGTATGGGGGTGCTCTTCATAATTGAGTCTACTAAGTTCAAATTGATCAGTTTTTTTGTCAGGTGTGAGGGGCGGGGTTCCAGTGCCTCAAACAAAGAGGCAGGAGGCGCACAAAGGGGGTGTTGCAAACTCCAGCATCTGTTCCTAGGCCTGGCAGCCCCAAGCCAGGAGAATTTTTATTTATTTATTTATTTATGCATTTTTATATAGCGCGGACTTTACCCAAAGGTGTCAGAGCGCTTCACAATAGGAACAGAACTGATACATGAGAACATTACAAGTGAGCAAAATACAAAAGCAAACATTACATTAAATGAAGCAAAAAAGACAATAGTGAGCCAACAAAAACAAGAGGTAGCAAAGGGTGCATTACAAAAGTGACAATCGTGAGCCAACAAAATACAAGAGGTAGCAAACGGTGCATTACAAAAGTGACAATCGTGAGCCAACAAAATACAAGAGGTAGCCAACGGTGCATTACAGGAGGAAAAAGTGACGTGTGCAGGTTACAAAAGCGTTCAAAGTAAACATAGAGGTATAATACTGCAATATATGGAGGACAGTTAAGCACAAGAACAAAAACGTTACGTAGGCACTGGTGGCACTTGTGCAGGTATCGAAAACAAAACAAATGTAAGAGGTAGAAAACAGTGTGTTACAAGAGAAAGTGACGGGTGCATGTTACACACGAGTACCAAACACAGGTAGAAGGATAATTCTGCAATAAATGGCAGATTCTCAAACCACAAGAACACACTGGGAAGACACTTCCATAGTCATGTAAAATAGATTTTTCTAAAATGGAAGGGCTTCCTTCAGATAATAGAGAGGGCATGGATTACATTTGGAAGTGTCTTTGAAGGAGGAGAACTTTGAGGTCAGTTTTGAAGGTCTGGGAGGAGGTGGTGGTCCGGAGCTGAGGCGGAAGTGAGTTCCAGATTCTCACTGCACTGCCTGAAAAGGATTGGGCCATCGATCTTTCCTTCTTGAAAGTGGGAGGTTCAAGCAGTAGATTTTCCGCATTTCGTGATGGTCTAGAGCCTCCAGAGAGTTTCAGTTTATTTGCCAGGTAGCGCGGAGAAGAGGAGTGCAAGGCTTTGTGGGTGATGCAGGCAGTCTTGTAGATAGCTCTAGCCTCGATGGGAAGCCAGCGGAGGGTGGATAACATGGGAGTGATGTGGTCGCTTCTTTTGGCCCCATAAATGAAACGAGCTGCTGAATGGAGAACAGACTTAAGGGGGGACAGGTGGGATTTGGGGATGCCAGTCAGAAGAGAGTTGCAGTAGTCCAGTCTGGAGAGGACCAGCGATTGGACCAGGGTTTTAAGGTCATGCTCCGGGAAGAAGCGACAAATCCCCCAAAGAAGGCGCAGTTGGTATCGGGCAGACTTTGCAATTGAATTAATGTGGGAGAGTAGATTGAGTTTTGTGTCGAGTATGACACCAAGGGATTTTGCGCTGTCGACAATGATGGGTTTATTGTTCAGCAGATTCATCTGGTCCAACCATGATTGAACCGGGGGGGGAGAAAGTGAGGAGGAGAGGAGGAGGAATTCAGTTTTGGAGGGATTCAGAATCAGTTGATGTGTTGACATCCAGTTTTGAATGGAGTCGAGGGTAGAGCTTAGGACGGAGAGATTGTGAGTGGAGGCAACCTTGAGGTAGATTTGAGTGTCGTCTGCGTAGGGATGATAGTTTACCCCAGATTTACTTAGGAGATTTCCCAGAGGTTCCAAATAGAGATTGAACAATGTGGGTGCAAGAATAGAGCCTTGAGGAACACCTTGACCCACCGCCAAAGGAGATGAGACTGTCCGCTATTTTGATAATTTGGGATCTTATCAGAAAGGATAGAAGAGAGAGAAGGTGGCATTGACGTTAGCGTACTTCTTATGTTTGCTTTATTTCCGTGGAATTTTTTTCAAGTACCTATATTTTTGCAAAGAAATTAAGCAAAGGGAAACTTTTCACTCCCATCTCTTTTGTACATGGTAATTTATCCCTTTAACATTTTTTTTTAAACCCTTAGTTTAAGAAGTGTTTGTTAAAGAGTAACACCACTCACCTTTTTATCGAATTGTCTAAAACTATTTAAATATTCATTAAGCATTGTAGATCGTAACATTGGGATTCATGTTTAAATCTTCTCTTCTTTGGAATACTGAACATGGTGGGGTAACAGTTCAATGTTTCTGAAGAAGTCAACAATGATGTCATGTGGCAACCCAATGACCTAGCTCTGATGTAGAATAATGTATGACGTTGATGGTGGCTAGGGAGTGAAAGGCCAATCCTAATACAAATGGTGGCGCCAGCACCTCACCCTGGAAGCCACATCTCCAAAAGTTTAGGGTACATTGGTGTTAGGAAGATGCGTGGGCACAGAGTTTGAACAAGTCTTAAGATGAAAAACGCAAAGTGAAGCTCTGCATATTACATATATTAATGCTTTATAAGGGAAAAGTGTAGTTTTAGTGTAAAATTGGCGTTTTCTGTTTGGAAGAGGTAATTGAAGTAAATCATATGTTTATTTAGATTGATGTCCTCTTTGAAGGAATGGTAGAAGCCATTTTATTTGCCATATAATTCCTTGGGTCTATTTTAATTTCTTTACAGGATATAGTGGGCGAACTGTTGAGTAGGTGCCACCTGGTGGAAGCTGCACTTTCCAAAACTCCAGGAGCATGCGCAATGTCACTATAAATAAGCTAATGGCACTGGCCATCACATGTTGCACCACTTTTAACATTTTGACATTTAATTTTTTTGTGTGAATTCGGCCTAATTTATATTTTTACATATGTAGAGTTGTGTTGGTTTTGAGAGTGGTATGTGTGTGTGTGGCTCTGTGTGTGTGTGTGTGTGTGGCTCTGGGTGTGTGTGTGTGGGGCTCTGGGTGTGTGTGTGTGGGGCTCTGGGTGTGTGTGTGGCTCTGGGTGTGTGGGGCTCTGGGTGTGTGTATGTGGCTTTGGGTGTGTGTGTGTGAGGCTCTGGGTGTGTGTGTGTGTGAGGCTCTGGGTGTGTGTGGCTGGCTCTGGGTGTGTGTGGCTGGCTCTGGGTGTGTGTGGCTGGCTCTGGGTGTGTGTGGCTGGCCCTGGTTGTGTGTGGCTGGCTCTGGGTGTGTGTGTGTGGCTCTGGGTGTGTGTGTGTGGTAGTAATTGCTGTCTGCTGAGCTCGTCCGTAGGGTACAATAGGTCTCACATTTGCGAGAGATTAAGCTATTGGCAATGTAAATGACAATGCCATTTATTTATCTGTTTTCAAAACCAACACATAAATACAAATTTTGTCATTTACAATGCCAATAGCTCTAACTTTTCCAAAGGCGAAACCATTGCATTGTAAATGCTTGTTTTTTCTTCCTCTGAGTTTTATATAGTACGAGCTTGACCCGAAGGTATCAGAGCTCTTTACATGAGCACCAGTTGCGTTACACAAGGACACATTCATTTATGTTAGGCACAAGAAGATTAAGTGGTTTGCCCAGAATCGCAGGATGCTATGCGTCCTTGCCGAGACTCGAACTCGGTTCCCCAGATTTGAGGTCGACTGCCCTAGCCATTAGGCCACATCCTCGCCCCATCCTCTCTTGTTAAGAATGGCCCCTCTCCATACTACACAACGGTGATAAATAGCATATTACACGTCACTTCTGTGCCTACACAAAAAGTGTATATTGGCAGCATCGGTAGAAAGGGCAAACTTATGGCCATTTTTTACAGACAGTAAATATTTATTTAGCTATATATCATGCGTGGGAGACTCACCAGAGTCTGTGAGCTTGCCAAGAATACGATTGGTGCCAAGTTTGCCTGTGATTGTACCATGTAATGTTATCTGACATGCCAATTGAACACAGCTGTATAATGTATGAGAACATGAGCAAAGTTAATAAAAAGATTTTATAAAAAAGAATACAATCGGTGTATTTGTGGTCGGTATCCGCCATCCTTAATGTACACGAGTAACTGGAAATGCTGCTTCGTGTGCAGTGGTTGTATTACTAACTGTGGACATTGTGGTTTCAGTTTTTTTCTGCAGCAATAGTTTATATATGAGAGCAGGGGATGCTGTTTTGAGGTGTGGCATTTCCCTAAATGCAAACCATATTTCTGTAGATAAAACCCTTCAACGTGAAAGCAGGGTTAATAAGGACAACTGGCATATGTGAGGATTAAAGACATGTATGGTTAGTAGGTTAGTCATATTATTGCAACAATCACATCTGAGAATGGTAAAGACACACAGCTTATACTTGCTGCCATTTTTACATAGGCAGATTCTCCTGCTTCACCTTGAATTCCTCAGCGCTCAATGAATCTACAGCCTTTTACTAATCCCCCATTTGGCACTTCCGTCCTTTAAAGCCACTGTTTTCTTACTTCTGTTAAAAAAAGATTGCAGCGGTTTACCTTCCTGATCTTTAACAATTTCTTCTCTTCTGTTCAGCTTTGTGTCAGTCACCAATGGAACCGTGTTTCTTCAGGCATTTAACTTAATTGTTATTCCTATGTGTAGTGGCAAGCAGAGATGCTATCTGCAGATAAAATAGTTGCATTTCCAATATTTATTGTAAGCTTATATTAGTTTATCCATGCTGAGTTCGGGTGACATTATACTGATGTTGTTTTCCATGATGCCTCAGGTATTTCCTACTGTGATAGTTACTTTATTACTTTTGTGGAGATATTTCATCATCAGTAGTTATAACACTTTTTTTGTTATGACTGCTAACACTTCCTGGTCTGTGAGTCTATAAGATGGATGTGACCTACCTCTTTAAGCTCTCTCTGTAGCCTGAGCACCGCACTGCTGTAAAAACCTGTAGGAGTGGGCTTCCTCTGCAGTCATGTTAAAAGGTAGAGCCGATGTTCGACCAAGAACCCTTCAGTATTTTGCCCGGCGTTAGCCGCCTCTCATACCATTCGAGATTACCAAACAAAGAGGCAGGCGCTGGAGACAGAAGGCAGGAAACAGGAGTTTTTATTCCGACGGAGCAGAACACGTCAAATCAGACAACAGGGTATCTTCTCGAAGTGCTCTAACCGCATCTCTGAGGCCTGGCCTCTTATACACAGGTTTATGGCTTTATTACATACACTGCATCCGTAATGTTTCTTTGAAGGACAGAAAAGACATCCTAGGAATCCCCGGTCCAGGCCCGTTCCCACACACATCTACAGTAGAGTTCCCACCCCGATCTCAGCATGTGGTGGTTATCGCGCAGCTGGGCATTCCGCTGGGAACGGGGATGTGTGTGATCAGTCGGATCTTCGGGGTGCGAAAGCGTTGATTAATCCCCGCTCCTTTGATGGGGTGAGTTCCTACTGTAGGGGGCAATAAACTACATCTGCAGGGCCTGGCGGTGGCCTGGGAACAGCTTGGACAATCGGGCAGGGAGGAAGAGGATATCAAAGGCTTGTTCTCTGAATGAGATGAAAGAGCGAGGGGGTTCAGCACGGGATGTGGCTCGGAGACAGGGTCGCGTTAGAGGTGCGTTTATGGCCCAAGCAGGAGAGACTGGGGGCTGTCGGGGCGCGGGGGAATGCTTGCGAGGCCAGGGAGTGAGGGGGAGAGACGCGCAGGCTATTGGCAATGGGCAGAGAGGCCATGACACACAAAATGGCTGCTGCTTACGCGCACGTATGGATCTAAAAAGGACAAGATGGCGCCGATAATGTTTACGCCACAATCCAGATTTTAACAGTCAGTGGCTTTAGCTTGTCAGACCTGCTCTTTTTCTCCCATCCTACTTCCAAGTAGAAATTACAGTATATCATTGTTAAGCGGGCGGAAATATTATTGAGAATCTACTTGGAAGAGAAAAGATGGAAAAAGTAAAGGTATTTTTGAGTTTAACTAGAGGTGACTATTGATGAACAGTATAAGGGTCTCTGATGGGACCTAAAAAAAAGGCAGTAGCCAAAAAGGTATACCTCTTAGCTGTGTTATGTACTCGATACTCAAGACTCCATATTCAACAATATCTGACTTGGATACTCCTCCTAAAACTCCTATTACCAAACGTTGATGATACAACAGCAGTTGACTTGCATGCTGGAAAATGTCCCCTTCAGTGGATACTTGGAGATACAGCGCAAATTACGTGATGTCTGTTCTAACGAAGCATGTTTTGAAGGAAAATAAAGAATTGTTACTTTAAGAAAATATTGATACACTGTTAATGCCGACAGTGTATAATTATTGATGTTGTTTGCACTGGTGTAGACATTATTCATTAAGTTTTTTCAATTAATGTATGAAAAATGGCATTGCCTATATATTGATGTACACGAGGATTTACATGTGACCTAATGGTTCGTTTCTAACCTTTTTAGAAGATTCCACTGGAAGGCAAGTGTCAAATATTCAAAATACCCTTCAAGAACTTAGTGCAGTAATAGAAAACCACTATTATCATTCATTATATTTTAGTGCAATACTTGTTATGGGTGTGCAACAGCCCCATTGCTCTCTCTGTCATAGTAGACATAGAGTGGCATCGAAGGTAGATTAGGATGCAAAGAGAAAGAAAGGGAGAGTGAAAGAGCAGAGGCACATATTAAGAGACACATAGTCAGAGAGAGACAGAGCCTCAGGTAGGATAGAAATACAGAGAGAGAGTATGTGATAGGCAGAAGGTAGAATACCACAAGTTAAACTGAAGGAGAGCGAGAGCACAGATAGACAGCGAAACATAAAGCAAAATAAGTAAAGATAATCTATTTGATACATTAAGCTGCAAAATGCCCTATGTGGCCTTAGTTTTCTTTATAGTGTTATGTAGAAAGAACATTCATAGGCATCCTGGGGAGAGTTGGCTCACTGTGCTCAATTACCTCGTATATTAGGTGAGCTGGTAGAAGAATGTTTGCCAGGGTTCTTTTTGGTTCCAGCCAGATCGGTTTCAAATATTTTCCTGTCTTAGTTTTACTCCCACAATTTACTTCTTGTTTAATCTAAAAATGTGCATTAGACAGGGAAGAAACATCTGAATCTGATTTTGCCTTTTTAAATCATTGTGACACTGCCTTCTGACTTTTCCACACTAATGCCTTACTAGCTTCTCGCCTCCCTCTTGCAGAACAACACTTTCTGACACAGCTGAACCAGCTAAGCCTGCTCTCGTTCACCCCCTCGCGCACTGTAGCTGGCAAGAGGATCGCCTCCTACGATGACAGGTACTGGAGTATGTACAGGCATCGGAGAGGTTGCTAGTCTGTGTGATGGGTGTCTCAGAGAGTGATGAATGGAAGAGAGATGAATATGTTGGAAGATGGGTAGAGGTTTAGTGATAAATTCTTAGACTGCTGAGTAAAGTATTGTAAAGACTGGTATGGATGAGTGGACTTCGTTGTTGATGTAGAATATAGCTAATTAAATAGGAGTATATGAGGGATTGGATGTGAAAATTAATAGATTAAGAAATTGATAGATCGTTTGAGAGATACATTAGCATATTCATTTGCATCTGTAAGACAAGATGAATGTATTCATTCATGTGTGGACATATCAATAAGTGGGTTGAGGATAGGTATAAAGTTTGAGTGACAGACGTATCAGTAGGTGGATAAATAGCTAGGCATATAGATGGCTGGGTAGACCAGTTGGGGTTGCTTATATTTACCAGAATATTAAGTACATGGATACATTGGATAAATGGATGTCTAATTGGGTTGATCATTGGGCAACATTGTCCGTTTTAGGAATCAACTAATGGATGAATTGTTAAATAGATCAATGTGATAGTTTGCAGATAGACCAAGAGATTCATAGATGTGTTAATTGTAAGATGGACTGCTGATGAATTGATGAATAGGTATATTGTTAAATGGGTGGCTCGGTTGGCTGTATTATTAATTGTTGGATGGATTATTCAATCTGTTACTTGGATGGATTGGTTGTTAGTTTGGTTGATGGATTGCTGGACTGATTGTTGCATTGATGATCCAGTTTGTTGAAGGGACAGGCCAATGAGTGGACTAATTGGTAGTTGGGTGGATCCACTCGTAGATGAAGGAATGGATGACTGTTGAATCTTTAGATTAATAAATGGGTGGGCCAAATGTTGTGGATAAATTGTTCACTTAGATTTATGGGTTGATTGTTGGATCTGTAGATTGGATTCTTAGCTAGATTATTGTTTTTGAGTAGATAGATTATTTGATAGAGGAATGGATCAATTGTTGAGTGGGCAATCAGCTAATGAAGAGGTGAATTAATTGTTCAAAGAGTAGGTGGATGATTCGAGTGTTGTATTGCTAAATAAGTAAAATAATAAATTGAGGTTAGAGACGATGAATTGATTGATTATTTAATTGCTAGATAGGTTGTAGATCAATTGTGAACAGTTAGCTGCATAAAAAGATGGGTAAATTGTTGAATTGGTTTTTGGATGATCAAACAATTAAGTGGGCAGATGTGTGGTTCGAAAATTGGTTGGATGTATTAAAGGGTTGTTGATGGATCAATTGTTGGAGAAATGGGTCAGTTGTTAGATAGGTAAATTGATTGTGTCATTAGACAAGTGAATCAAGGGGTTAAATAATGGGATGGAACAATGGCTTTATCAGTAGGTGGATGGTTGATTGCTGAAGTGTAGATGGTGGGGATGTATGTCGTTACAACGCATGTTTTTTCCACGCATGCCTTTACAACGCAAGTCGTTAAAACGACTTGCGTTGGGGGGCGCTGGATAGTGAATAGTTTAATTTACTATTTCAACTCCAGTCCCCGTGGATAGTAGGGAAGGTTTTGGATAGTAAATTAAACTATTCCCTATCCTACAGCGCCCTCCAGCGCAAGTCGTTGTAACGACTTGCGTTGTAATTCCTGTGTTGTAAAGGTACTGCGTGGAAAAAGTTTCGTTGTAAAGGATGTTTACCGATGGTGGTTTTGATCAGTTGCTGGATGTGTACTTCAATGCATATAACTGTTTGGGGGCAAGGTAGACGAATATATAATTTGGTTGTTGGATGGATAGAGGCATTGTTTGATTATAGCCTACACTCTTTAGTTCGGGTTAAATCGAATGCAATACTCTATTAATACCCAATGTTTGAAGATATATCTGTGTCAGCGTCGGGTGTCTGCAAAAAAGGATGGTTAAGAAAAACTCGAATTGAAAGGAAAATCTAGACAAGAAAAGTCTGATATATCTTTCTGACCACCTTGTTCTCATGGAGCACATTTATTGGCTCATCATATCACATCACACCACACATCATGAATTTTACTAACCCTACCAACAATTACAGCAGCTTCCAAGTTAAATGATGCATAAGCCCTTTTTGGATAGAGTCAAAAGGAGGACCCATGTGTTCAGAGAGGAATGTGTTTAACTGCCTTGTAGGAAAGGATCTCTTAACTGGCAGAATCACCTTCCTAATCTTCTGTAGGAATTCCTTGATCACTTCGATTCTGGAAAAAGGGGGTTTGTGAAGTAAATTTGTGAAGGTTGCTAAGGATACACCTTAATCGAAGGAAACAGCTGCCATCAATTATTTTGGCAGGTCGAAGATAAAGGAGCAGTAAATCCTTTCAACGTGTGATAGGGTTGATACTCTTCTAAATAGACCAGTTAGAGAATCTCTTGCACTTGAATGCGTAGGAACACTTGGATGGATGGTAGTTGCTCAATCTCTGTGACAAGAGAATTTAACTTTGCCACCCTGACTCACTACTGTCTGCCAAATTTAAAGATGACTACTGGCCCAGAGGTATTGTCTTTACCATGAAAGTAAAGGCCCCCTTAAAGGTAAAATGTTTGATGTGCTTCTGTTCTCAGTTTTGATGGTCATTCACCATACTTTTAAATTCTAATTGCTCTTAGGGTGTGGAGGTTCAGTTTGATAACTGATGATATCAGTGAAAATGCGTAGATAAACCTCCCTTACCAGTTGATTTAAAGGGCATTTTCCGTCATTCCTGCTTGGTAATACCTGGAGGTGAATTCTGGTGATTTGCTCTACAAAGAGATCTGTTACACGAAACCCCCATTTGCAACATCATAAAGCATTTTGTCTTTTAGAGCTCACTTGTGATTTTCTTGGAAGACTGAGTGAGTCTGCGTCCGTATTGTTAGCACTTGGAAGATGGACTGGGATGATCTGAAGGTCTTTGGTCATAATCCATTTCAATATTATTTGTACATTGACGGACAGAACTCTGGACCCTGTTGTTCCCTGCTTGTTCAAATAGTGAGCTATTGTCCATCTATTCAAGCAGAGTTTGTCCAGAATGCATGAAGAAAAGACGTGAAAGCTAGGTCGACTGAATACTTGGAGAAAAGACTTGAGAGCCAGGTGAACTTCCTTAGTTTCCAGAGGGTTGGTTCTGGAGGCCACATTCTTTGCACTTGAATGTCACAAATGTCTGCGCCATGACGTCTTGGTGAGTATGTTCACCTTTCTACATACAGGTTCTCCAATCACCACCACCAGCAAAATGACTGGATAGTGATTTGTGTGTTAGCCAGCCAGTTTTCCCATCTGTCGGAGTACTGGCACCACAAATTGCCTAGGCACTGCTGTAGTGGCATCATGTGGAGTCAAATATGTTGGACTAGAAAAATGCAAGACATCATGGCCTCCGCACCGACTACATTTGGCGTGCTGTAATGTCAGATGCTTTGTTTTCCGAAGATTGCTACACTTCAGATGGATAGAAGATAGTCTCTTCATAGTGTACTCTCTTGCCCCTTGGCTGCTCAACACTGCTCGCAGGTAGGTAATGGATTGCATGGGATTAATGTTGACTACTTCCTATTAACCTGTAAGCTTAGACATTGACTCATTTGGATAATATCGACTCATTTGCACATAGGCGAAGAACCCTCTAAAGTGATGAGGCTTTTATTACTCGCTCATCTATGTAAGAGAATACAAATATTCCCTCCTTCTCGGGTATGTGGCCATCGTCTCTATGCATTTAAAAAACTCCAAAACAAATACAACTCAAATGGGTGAACTTTGTATTGACCGTGATCATTATCTCATAGAAAATTTCGGAACGTTTAATATTATTCTGCTGTTGAAATGAGGAAGTATGCATTCTCAAGGTAAATGGCAAAAATCCAGGCCCCTTTATGTGTTGGGGAAATATTTGGTGGAGGGCCAGTATTCAGAAGTTGCTCTTACTTATCAACGTATTTGCCTTTTGTGATCGTGTTACACCCTTATTAATGATTTCTGATACTATCCCCTAACAGAATGTGGGCAGAAGAGGGGTAAGAATAAATTCACTGCTCTCCTCATACTGGAGGTTTTGCCCTGGCTGGTTATTGTTGTGTGTTGCCTTCCACTTTAGGCATTCTACGGTTAAACATTGTTGATGTGTATATTGTTGCTGCTGATGCTGTTTGCAGTGGCCAGGAAGAGGTTTAATCTCTGTGCTGGATATAGAAAAGCTCATTAGATTTGACTGCTGTTTTTTAATTTGTCTTCATGTTTAAAACCCTCAACTCTGAGAGTACCCATTTCTGACTTCATAAGTTGTACCTCTTTATTAGCATGTAAGCTAAATTGCATGTTACCAGAATACAATGGATTCAGAAATCGCATTAGAGCTTCAGGCCTATTGTGGCCAAAAAGAAGGTCACATTGAGAGCCCTTTGCAGTAGCTGTGTGCTTCAAGGTACAGAAGAACCTTCATCTGTGCTTATGACTCATTTGGACTCCACCATTCCTTCTTTTACAATTTTCTGAAAATCCTCTCGATTCATATGTGATCTTTCTATGAAGCATTGCAAGAAGTGCCACAGCTACTTATCAATTCTGCCTAGCAAGACAGTTGAGCTGGCAGTTTATATTGCTGTGAAAGATGTTCCTGACATTTTTGTTCTAAGAGAATCATTTATTCTGCTCATAAGGAGGAACTGGAGAAATTGGAGCTGCAGCATGATACTTTCTGGCAATAGATACATTCACTGAGTCTAGTTTTGTATCTGTTTGAAGAAAATAATTCCTGGCAGGTTATACTCCTAAAACCTAGTGGATGCATACTTGGCTGAGGCAATAGACAATAGAAGCTTTTCAGGTTTCAAAAGGCTTAGAAATAAGGGTGAGAGGGATTTACAATTGGAAAGATAGTGCACAGTCTCAAAATTAACTGAGTTGATCATTGGAGGATAGGTATTGGAATGCTACGTTCTGTTGCCTCTTCGAATAATAAACACTTAATTGAAGGGGTTAATGTCCTCAATTGAACGGTCTGTTAGTGGGAGAGTATCTTGGGATGCATGATGCAATATAGGTAGAACCAAAATAGATTGTTCTAGGAGTGTGTGGCCTATGTGAAGACTCTGCCATAGGTGTATGTGATCTATGTGATTTCTGTTTGGTATGATAAAAAACTGTGTCTGGAGTTCCTTGGGGGATGGCAGGTCAGATTGCACAAATGAAACCATCTTTGGATATGTACTGCAGCCTGTGATGGTGAAGAGTTACAAGTTGCGTTGAACTTAATGGCACTGTGAAACCTCCAGCACCCAATGAATCTGGTTTTGGAGCTGTAGGAGCCTGGTGGGTGATGCCTTGGAGAAACAGACCTTCTAAGAGACAATAGAAACGTTGAGAGGTCCACACAAAGTATTATCTCCTTACCTGGAGAGCACAAACTAGAATACTCTTCAATCAATCAGTCAATCAGGGAGTTTTGAGTGGGCTACTCCCCCTTTAGGGTCTCAAGGTGCTGGGTGGGAGAGGAGGGCAGCTCTGGTCAGTCAAAGAACCAGGTCCTGAAGATATGCAGGGTGGGGGCACTTCTGATGTTGACCGGGAGCTCGTTCCAGGTCTTGGCTGCTATGTAGGAGAAGGTTCTTCCATCTGTTCTTGCTCTGCAGATGCACGGGGGTTTGGCGATGGCGAGAACACCGTATCTGAGGTTCTTTTTGGGTACACGGAAGGAGATTCTATCGTTGAGATATTGGGGTCCGGTGTTGTGGATGCATTTGTAGGCGTGGGTGAGTATCTTGAAGGTTACTTTCTTCTCGATGAGAAGCCAGTGGAGGTCACACAGGTGTTGGTAGATGTGCTTGTGTCGGGGGATGCAGAGGATGAGACTGGCTGCGGTGTTCTGTCTGGTCTGGAGTTTGCGGAGCAGAGACTTGTTGATCCCGGCATAGAGGGCGTTTCCGTAGTCCAGTCTGCTGGTTATGAGTGCGAGGGTGATGGTCTTCCTTGATTCGGGGGGATCCGTATGAAACTCTTTCGGAGGATGCGGAGGGTGTTGAAGCAGGTGGAGGTGATGGTGTTGACCTGCCGGGTCATGGTGAGGGAGGAGTCGAGTATGATGCTGAGGTTTCGGGCGTTGTCCGTGTGGTTGGGGGGCTGTCGAGGGCGGCGGGCCACCAGGTGTTGTCCCATGCAGAGGGGGAGGGTCCAAGGACGAGGACCTCCGTCTTGTCCGGGTTGAGCGTCAGGCAGCTGCTGCTCATACAGGATGTGACATTCTTCATTCCTTCCTGAAAGCTGAGTCTGGTGGTGAGGGGCTCCTTGGTGAGGGAGAGGATGAGCTGGGTGTCATCAGCGTAGAATACTATGCTGAGTCTGTGGTGTCTGACGATGGCGGCGAGGGGGGCCATGTAGATGTTGAAGAGCGTGGAGCTGAGTGATGATCCTTGGGGTACTCCGCAGTTGATCTCTGTGGGTTCGGAGAGGAAGGGTGGAAGTCTGATTCCTTGGGTTCTGCCGGTGAGGAAGGAGCGGAGCCAGTCTAGGGCCGTTCCCTGTATGCCGGTGTTGTGGCGTCTTTTGGTGAGTGTGCGGTGGGAGATGGTGTCATAGGCTGCAGAGAGGTCGAGAAGCCTCGTGGCTGCGGTGTGTCCTTGGTCGAGGAGGGTGCGGATGTCGTCTGTGGCAGCGAGTAGAGCGGTCTCAGTGATGTGGTTGCTGCAGAATCTGAATTGGGAGGGGTTGAGGATGGAGCTTTCTTTGATGAATTTCATTAGTTGGGAGTTGACGGTCTTCTCAGTGACTTTGGCCGCGAAGGGGAGGAGGGAGATAGTTGGGTAGCTCTTGAGGTCTTTTGGGATCTGCTGAGGACTTCTTGAGTAGGGGTCTGACTTCTGCGCGTTTCCAGTCGTCTGGAAAGATGCCGGTTTCGAAGGTGGTGGGCGTTGATGGTGCGCCGTAGTTCCGTTGTGATGGTGGCGGCTCTGTGGAAGATATGTGTTGGCAGGGGTCCGTGGGTGCTCCGGAGTGGATGCCTTTCATGGTCGATGCAGTGTCTTCGGTGGTGTCTGGGATCCAGGAGGAGATGGTGGGCTGGCTTGCGTTGCCGGAAGAGGGGGTGGTTTCGGCATCAGGTGTCTGGTCATTGAAGTTGTCGTAGAGGCTCTTGATTTTCAGATAGAAGTAGTAGCTGAGCTTGTTGCAGAGGTTGAGGTGATGTCTGTGGTTTTACTGGGGGGGTTTGGTGAGTTCCTGGATGATGCTGAAGAGTTCCTTAGAGTTGCCGGAGTTGGCGAGGATCTTGTTCTGGATGAAGGTCCATTTGGTGGATCTTATACGTTGGTGGTGTTCTGTCATGGCGGTCTTGTAGGAGGTGTGGTCTTCCGAGGATTTTCTGTTTCTCCAGTTCTTCTCAAGACGTCTGCAGGTGCGTCTGGATTCTTGGAGGTCGACTGTGAAACAGGTGGCCTTTCTAGGCTGCTGTTTGTCAGGGTTACGTAGGGGTGCGAGATCGTCTGCGCAGTTTGAGATCCCGTTTTGATCTCAAAGTGGCTAGGAATCCTCTTGTTATATTGCTGATCTATTCTGCTGAAAGATGCAAGGATCTGCTTGGCATGGAATGGTACCTCAACATTGAAGTGTCTTTCTGTGACAAATGTTTTGCCTTTTAGACTTTGGACCATGCTTTGACAGTGAACCTATTGCTACCGTACTTGTCCTCGACGTGGAATGGTAGTGTCCCATTTTTTCATGTTGTGTGCTTTTGTCAGAACTTTCTCTCAGGGAATTTCTAGTTTTGCAGCGTGAATCTTTCTGGATTCACTATGCTGTGCATATTCCGCAATCTGGTGGTTGGGTCCGGAATCGTAGTCTTTTTTTCTCTTTTTTTTATTTTTTTTGTAGCCCAGGTGGGTGTCGACGTTCCACCATTTGGTGTACCTTCGGTGACGTCGGCATGCTTCCGGCGGAAGCTACCACCCTTGGGCGCCATCTTCAGATTCTTTTTTCCGCCGTTGGGTCTGGATCGTCGCGTGAAGCTCCAGAAGTTTTGGAGGAGAAAAGGAGGTAATACAACAACTCTTCGACGGTAAAGACCTGAGAAGATTGGGAGAAGAAGACCATCAGAGTGTTGCCAGGAGGGTGGTATAGGAGATGACAGAGTAGTGAATTATTGTTACTGGTGATAATGTTGGTGGCTAGGCATTCGAAGGAGTTGTACTTGAACGTGTCAATTTCCGTCACAGATAGGTTGTTGTTGTGAATGATTGCTAGTCCCCCACCTTTCTGGTCTGGCCTATCTTTGTTGATTATAGAGAAGCCCGGGGGTACAAGCATATCCATGATTGGAGGAGAGGTGTCGTTCAGCCAAGTCTCTGTGATGAAGGCTATATCAATGCCATGTTTGAGGATGGATTCCGCTAACTCCGTGGCATGTTTAGTAGCTGACCTGCAGTTAATGAGCATGCAGTTGGTCAGGGGTGACTCTTCTTTTGGTTCGTTCATGAGGGGGATAGTTGGGATGTTGATGAGGGAGGGTGGGGGTCTAGGGGGTTTCCGGATGGGGTGATCACTTCTGAGTCCAGTGATTACTTGGATCGAGGACTGGGGGGGGTGCGAAGATGGGGTGGTGTATGAGGAGGCCAGCTCGGTCGCTTCGACAGGCGACATGGCTTCCATAGTTCTATTGGGTCTTGTAGTTCGGTTCGAGAGGGGGGGTGAGGTACAGCTGGGCCGCGGAACCTTCGGAGTGGTTTGGTGAGAGAGGTTGGGGGTGATAGGGGTCAAGTGGGGGTTTAAGGACGGCATATGACATGTGGCGAGGTTGCTTAGGATGACTTTCAGGTCCTGTATTATAGTAGCCACTTGGCTTTCAATCAGGGAAAGTCGGCGCCCTGTCTCTTCTTGGGGAGGAGTGGGGGGGATTTTGGTGAGGTCTTCACGGAGGGGCGAAGATCTGAGAGTGTTTGGCTTACTTTTGGTGGTTGTTGTGTTGTCGGTCGGGGTTGTGGTATTGGAGGGAGGGTGGGTGGGGTCATGATGTGGTGGTTGCTTTCTTATAAGGGTGGGGGGGTGCTTGGGAGACTTAGCTTGGGTGTTGTGGTCGCCCGGTAATGCTCGAAGTCGAGACGGAGCGTGAGTGTTGGTGGGGGCGGGTGGGGGTATGGCGTGGATGTTCTGGTGGGGGGACTGGTTGTCGAGGAAGGGGGGGACCGATCACCAGTAACAATAATTCACTACTCTGTCATCTCCTATACCACCCTCCTGGCAACACCCCCTCGTTCATGGAACACTTCTCAGACCTGGTCGCCCACTGCTCTCTACGAGACAGCAACAACCTAATTCTCGGAGACCTCAACATGCACTGGAATGATTTAAACAGCGCACCAATACAAAACCTGAACGAACTATTACAGAGCAACGACCTCACCCAGTACTGCTCAGAAGAAACCCACAACAAAGGTGCAATTCTGGATGCCATCATCGCCCAACATAACGTAATCACATTAGACCGCATCCTACCTGTCGACTGGTCAGACCACCACTTAATCTTATTCCGCATCTCCCAACCGATCATGCGCCAACCTCCCATCCAAGACCCTCCCACATGGACAAGAAACCTAACACAGATCAACATGGATGACCTGGAAGAAAAAATAACCACTCTCCTCCCCACCCCCCAGGTTGGTCTCTCCACAACAGACCTCACATCCCACTACAACACAACCATGTCCTCTATCCTAGACCAACTTGCCCCCCTGAAACTGAAAAAATCCAGGAACATCCCCTCCAGATCCTGGTTCAACAAGGACATTAACGACGAAAGGAGGCAGCTTAGATCCACAGAACGTCTATGGAGAAAGGATCCCTCTGCTAACCTCTGCGAAAAACTCAAAACTGCAAGAAGAGTGTACAAAAAACATATCATTAAGGAAAAAACCAGTTTCTTCTGCACCGCCCTCGACAATGCGGAAAACAGGCCAAAAGAACTCTTTAACATCATCAAGCAGCAAACCTCCAAACCCTCTTCAACCCCAGTGCAGGCCTCCAAAGTTCTATGCGACAACTTCGCAACCTTCTTCAACGAAAAAATCAACAAGATCGAGCAATCACTCGGCACCATCCTCAATCACGCCTCTAAAAACTCAGCCCCAGCAATTGAAACCACCTCTAGCTTGCGTCCCACTAAAACCTGGAGAACCTTCGACCTCGTACCTGTAGCTGAGATTCTCAATCTAATCTCCTCCTCCAAACCCTCTTCACACATCCTCGACCCTGTACCCTCTCAACTGACCAAAAAGCTGAAACTCTCCCTCGCACCACGATGGTGCGAAATCATAAACAGTTCCTTAAAAACTGGCATCATATCAGATTGTCTCAAAGTTGGACAAGTCACACCTTTACTCAAAAAGCCTGGCCTAGACCCCAACGACCTGAACAACTTCAGACCGGTTTCCAATCTCCCCTTCCTAGCCAAACTCCTCGAAAAATGCGTTCTCCAGCAACTGAATCGGCACCTGGACAATATCAACCTGCTAGACCAACACCAATCAGGCTTCAGAAAAGGATGTAGCACTGAAACTGCGATCCTTAACATCGTGGATGACATCCTCAAATCCCTTGACTCTGACCAATGTTGCCTACTCATTCTCCTAGACCTCTCGGCAGCCTTCGACACTGTGGATCACAATCTTCTCATCAAGGCTCTCAAAGACCGAGTAGGTGCAGACGAGGTGGTCCTTCAATGGTTCTCTTCCTTCTTTCATGGTCGCTCCCAAAGGATAAAAATCAAATCCTTTACGTCCGACCCACTCCCCGTCAACAGAGGCGTCCCCCAAGGCTCAGTACTCTCTCCTCAACTGTTCAACATATACATGGAACCCCTCACAACCATCCTACAAAGAGCCAACATACCCTTCCACCTATATGCTGACGACACCCAGATCTACCTGGAAACCTCCTCCATTAATGACATCCTAAGACTCAACAACACTCTCAAAGAAGTTCAACAATGGCTTGCCACAAACCACCTTAAACTTAATCATGAAAAAACCGAAATCCTCCTTATCTCCAACAAAGATGAAAACCCGCAAATCAGAGAGTGGCTGAAAGCTATAGATGCTCTCAATGGCAATCTCACCCTGGCTAACTCAGTAAAATCTCTAGGAATCACCCTCGACCAAAAACTAACCATGACAAATCACATCATGACCTCTGCCAAGAGTGCCTTCCTTAATTTGAAGCTCCTCAACAAAATCAAACCTTTCATCCCACCCACGGACCTCAAGCAAGCCACCCAATCACTGGTGTTATCTAGACTGGACTATGGGAATGCAGTTCTCTCCGGTACAGCTCTCTCCCGCCTAGCCCCACTCAAAACAACTCTCAACGCGGCTGCCAGAATGGTCACCGGAGTAAAAAAGTACGACCACTTATCTCCCGCACTCAGAGAACTAAAATGGCTCCCAGTGGAATTGCGTGCCAACTTCAGAACCGCCTGCCTTACTCACAAAGCCTTACACACAGGGAAACCAGAATACCTGGCCTCCAAGCTCAAGAAAGCCGGCCAGTCAAGAAACCTTAGGAGTTCCAACACCCTCCTACTAATCCCTCTGAAAACACGCAAGCAAAAAACTGCAGCTCGTTCTTTCGCAGGAAACGCACCCAAAATATGGAACTCCATCCCGGTTGACATCAGGACTACTCCCTCCTTCATAAAATTCAAAAGACTCCTAAAAGACTTATACCTCAACCGTACCTTCCCAAACTGAAATCCGAAGTGCACAAGCTGACACCTTGCTGCCAACAGACAATTGCTCCAACATTCTCATCCTCATCCACGCCCCTTAACCCCCTACTCTCCTCCACTCACGGAGGGAAACGGAGCTCAGGACTTTACCCTCGGATCGAAACTACATCGGAACCACTCTACCTCAATGTGCTCCGAGGGACGCACAGCACACTGGAACTTTTGAGCACTTACGCTTTCTTGTTCCTCTTTTATGTGTTTTTTCTACTCGCTGTAAAGCGCTCTGATACCTTCGGGTCTGGCTAGCGCTATATAAAACCTCTTAAATAAAAAAAAAATAAATAAAAGGGAAGAACCTCGAGATCTTCGACGTCCTTGGAGGAATGCGCACACAGGGAGCCCCCTGAGCGCAAGGATGTACAAGACACCCTTTAAATTCTGCAAAAACTGCCACCACAAGTTCGCGCAGAAGGACCAGCACCCGGTCTGCAACCTCTGCCTGCCAATCGACCACGAGAGCAGAGACTGCAACGCCTGCTCCGTCTTCAAGCCGTAGACACTCCGAGTTCGAGAGAGACCAAGTACAGCTCACCACACGATGCAGGGCAAGGGCCAGGCCCCGACGCTTTACGAACTGGGCCTCTCCACCGACGACGAGGACAACATCGCCGAAGGTCCAGATGACTTCACGGTCGCAGAGACCGATAAGAAAACGCCTGACAAGGTAGGAGAGTCTACGACCCCGAAAACCCCCACAGGGCCTCGAAAGCCAGAGGCAGACTCTCGAAAGTCAGAGCCCAGAGCCTCGAAATGAGCACCGGCGCCGAAAAGTTCGACGACCGAAGCTGCATCCTCCGAAAAAGAGCCCAGCGGATCCTTCGAGAAGGACTCCCGGAGGCCGAAGACCGGCGAAAAGCAAAGGTCGTCGAAGCAAGCCCCCGAAAAAGGGTCTTCGACTTCGAAGGAAAAGGAGCCGAAGAGAGCTTCGACGGCGCCGTCGAAGAGAGCAGCCGAAAAGCTCGACGACGAGCAGGCCGCAGAGATGCAGGGAAAGAAAAGAAGGCTCGAGGCCGAAATGGAGAACATCCTTCAGAGAAAGAA
This sequence comes from Lissotriton helveticus, assembly GCF_964261635.1. NCBI lineage: Eukaryota > Metazoa > Chordata > Amphibia > Caudata > Salamandridae > Lissotriton > Lissotriton helveticus. The sequence goes on along the minus strand of NC_136065.1, from coordinate 1,627,520,912 downwards.
AGACTTCGATGAAAAGATGAGAAGTTACAGGATCCCCTCGAAGCCGGCAACGGCCGTCGCCTAGGTGCAGGAGCACGAGGAGTTCGACGTCGAAGAGCCACCGAAAACTCCGGAGCCCTCGGAGCACGAACAGGAAGAGGACCTCTATTACACAGAAGGGGATTACGGGGAGCATCAGTCAAGCTACGGCTCAGGTTCCCCGACGGCCCAAGACCAGGAATGGCAGGACATCGAGGCCGAAAACCCGGAGGAGGCCGTGGAGACATACCCCTCGAGGCCTTCGCCACCGGATGACATTGGGGCATACAATGAGGTCGTCAGGAAGGCAGCAGCAGCTTATGGGGTTAAGCTGGAAGAGGAGAAGCCAAAAGCAGATTTCCTGCTGGAAACATTGCTCCCCACGCAGACAAGAAGCCAATTCTTGCCCATGCTGAAGAGTATCACAGACCAGGGGAAGGAAGCCTTCAAGGACCCGGCTACATGCAGATCAGTAACGCCGAGGACGGAGAAGAAATACAAATTCTCCTCCCAGGACCCGGCTTACATCAAGGGGTCTGTCACAGCAGATTCAATAAACGCTGCAACTTCCAGAAGAAGGGCCAACGTCCCAACAACATCTGGGCCTCCACCTGACAAGGAAAGCAGGAGGATGGACCTAACGGGCAGGAAAATAGAGAGGAACGTCGCAACGCACTGGCGGATGGCGAACTCCAACGCCCTCCTGAATAGACATCAATACCAGCATTGGGATGAGATGGGCCAATTGCTCAAGCACCTCCCGGAGCAATACCGTGAGAGGGCATCACACCTTGTGGAAGAGGGGAAAAGCATTGCTAACTCGTGCCTGAAGACAGCCTTGCATGGGGCCAAAACATCCAGCAGACTGATGGCTATAGGCATCACAGAGAGAAGGCAAGCCTGGCTCAGGATCTCAGGCTTCAAAGCTGAGGTTCAGAACAACATCCTGAACACACCCGTCAGTGGTGAAACACTGTTCGGAGCCCCAGTTGATGAGAAGCTCACCCAACTGAAAAAGGACAACGAGACGGCAAGGTCCATGGGGGCCCTGCAATTCAGGGGTTGAGAAGGGGCACTCCTACACGGAGCCAACAAGGACAATCACACCAGGCGTTCCACCAGGGGCAACAGAGTGACAACCAAAGTCACCAGGGCCAACAGAGGCAAAACTGGAACTATCAGAACAGGGGCCAGTCCTTTCGATCAAGAGGAAACGGACGGGCCAGAGAAGGAGAGGCGGTGAACAACCCCCCTCCAAGTGACTGCACACGGGAAGAGGTGCTCACCTACTCAAACCCTCCGGGGGAGGAGCACGGAAAAACAAAGAGGAGAGGGCTACACGGACAAGACACAAAGGAACATGTAACACCAGTAGGAGGCAGGCTGAGATTTTTTCTCCAGGAGTGGAGAAAAATAACCACAGACAAGTGGATACTCAACATCATGCAGTTCGGATACTGCATAGAGTTGGAAAAGAGACCACCAAACAAAGCCAAAGAAAAGAGAGTACTCGGGAAGGGAGCTGCAATTGCTCCAAGAGGAAGCTCAAGAACTCCTCCTCAAAGAGGCCATCGAACCGGTCCCATTCAAAGAACGGAACAGGGGAGTGTACTCAAGCTACTTCCTGGTGCCAAAAGTGGACGAAAGCCTAAGATCCATCCTGGACCTACGGTTCCTAAACAAATATGTAAAGACCCAAAAATTAAAGACGACGTCCCTACAAGAGGTCATCCCTCAGATAATGGCCGGGGACTTCTTGTCCACCATAGACCTCAAAGATGCGTACCTGCACATCCCCATGAACAGGCAGCACAAGCACATGCTAAGATTCACAGTGAACAAGGATCACTACCAATTCACAACCCTGGCATTCGGTCTAAAGTCCGCACCAAGGGTGTTCACCAAATGCCTCGCGGCAGTCGCCGCACATCTGCGAAGGAAGGGGATACACGTGTACCCCTACCTCGACGATTGGCTCATAAAGGCAAGCTCTTACAGGACATGCAAGGATCAAGCAGAACAGGTCACAAGAACGCTAACAGGCCTGGGATTCTCCATACACTGGGGAAAATGCTCAATGGAACCGGAGCAGGTGAAGATCTTCCTGGGAGCTCAAATCGACACCGTCCAATGCAGGCTGTTACCCAGCGAAAAGAGAACACTCAGCCTACTGAGGGAGAAACGTCACTACCAGAAGGGGCGAGCTCAGACAGTGAGGACAGTGAGCAAGATCTTGGGAATGATGGCGTCATGCATACACCTGGTCCCCAATGTATGCCTACAAATGAGACCACTCCAAGAGTGGCTGCAACAGCAATGGTCACAAGCTACAGGAAGTTGGGAGGATCTAGTGGTTGTAACGCACAGGGTGCAGGAAGAAATAAAGTGGTAGATCAAAGAAAGGGAAACCTCTAACACCACCGGACCCAACAGCGACCATCACCACAGACGCATCCCAGAAGGGATGGGGCGCACACATGAACAGGCTCAGAGTGAGGGGTCTGTGGAGCCCTACAGATGCGGTCAGACACATCAATTACCTGGAGCTGAAAAAAGTGTTGCTAGCCCTCAAGGCCTTTCAGAAACACCTGTACAGCCAGAAGGTGCTGATACAAACAGACAACACCACAACGATGTTTTACATCAACAAACAGGGGGGAACTCAATCATTCCCTCTGTCAAGCTTGGCACAGGAAATCTGGAGATGGGCAATACCACTCAAAATAGACCTGCTTGCCATACACCTGCCAGGGAAGGACAATGTAGAAGCGGATTGGCTCAGCAGGCAGACTTCAGCATCCCACGAGTGGGAACTCAATATACAGGAAACAGAGAGACTATTCAGGAGGTGGGGCACTCCAACAATAGACCTGTTTGCAACACGCCGGAATGCAAAATGCCAATTCTTTGCATCCAGGCAACCAGAGGCACTATCACAGGGGAATGCCCTATGGATAAGCTGGTCAAAAACATTTCCCTATGCTTTTCCCCCGATACCACTGATCCCCAGGGTTCTCAACAAATGCATGACGAGCAACATGACGCTCATCCTGGTGGCACCGCAATGGGCCAGGCAGACCTGGTACTCACAGATAATGGAGATGGCGCAGGGCTCCCCCCCCCCCCACAAGTTCTCGAAAAGAAGAGACCTACTCTCCATGGAAAACGGAGAAGTTCTACACCCAGAGCCGGAGAGCCTCAACCTCTCAGCCTGGCTCCTGAGGACTTAGAGTTCGCACATCTAAAACTACCAGAGAGCACCCTGCGGGTGCTGCGAGAGGCAAGAAGGCCCAGCACACGCAAGTGCTATGGGGAAAAATGGAAAAGATTCACTCAATGGTGTTGCAAGAAAAAACTCCATAGAAAACTGACCAGGGAATCTACGGTGCTAAGGTACCTCACGCACCTAATAAAAGCTAAGCTAAGCTCATCCTCGCTGAGGGTACACCTGGCAGCGATTGTGGCATACACAAGAGGAGAAACGGGGAGAAGCTTCTTCACATTTCAAGTCGTAAAAAGATTCCTGGAAGGGGCTAAAAGAATAGCGCCACCAAAAAGAATGCAGCCACCGGCTTGGAACCTGAATGCGGTACTGACAGAGCTCATGAAAGCACCTTTCGAACCCATCCACAAAGCATCACTGCAAATGCTGACAATGAAAACGGCCTTTCTGGTAGCAATCACCTCGCTACGAAGGGTGAGCGAACTGCAGGCAATAACACTGCAGGAACCCTACATCCAGATACACAGTGACAGGGTCGTGATGAGAACAGACCCGCACTTCATGCCAAAGGTGGTGTCTAGGTTCCACATGAATCAGAGTATTCAGATTCCTAGCTTCTTCCAAAACCCCACTACAAGCGCTGAGAGGGCGCTCCACACTCTAGACGCAAGAAGGGCAGTGATGCACTACATTGAAAGGACGAAGGGACACAGGAAGACAAAACAGTTCTTCGTATCCTTCGCAAACAGTTACATGGGTAAACCAGTGACTAAAAACACCATAGCTCGATGGATCGCACAGACAATACAATTCTGCCACAAGCAAGCGGGCCAGGAGCTAACAGGAGGGACACAGGCCCACTTGACCAGGAAGAAAGGAGCAACAATTGCCTTTCTGGCCAACACACCAATTCAGGACATATGCCTGGTGGCAACATGGGCTTCAGTGCACACGTTCACTAAGCACTATTGCGTGGATGTACAAATGAACAAAGAAGCACAAGTAGGACAAAAGGAGCTTCAACATATATTCAACAACCAACGCTCATCTTCCACCCAACCGCCACAAAAGTAACGAAAACCGCTACAAAATCTATGCACAGCATAGTGAATCCAGAAAGATTCACGCTGCAAAACGAGTAGTTTCTTACCTGTCGGTGTAGTTTTGCAGCTTGAAGATCTTTCTGGATTCACTAGCGAACCCACCCGCCTCCGCCAGACAGATGAGGCTGGAAAAGAAGGTGGAAACGCATAGAAAAGAAAGCAAGTTGAAGCTTACAAGATACGTGAAAAGAATTACGTTGAAAAAAGGATTAACAAACATAGCCATGGATTCACTACAAACACAGAAAAGAAAAAAGAGGCAGAAAAAACGAAGATGGCACCCAAGGGTGGTAGCTTCCGCCGGAAGCATGCCGACGTCACCGAAGGTACACCAAATGGTGGGACGTCGACGCCCACCTGGGCTACAAAAAAAAAAAAAAAAGAGAGAGAGAGAGAAAAAGACTACGATTCCGGACCCAACCACCAGATTGCATAATATGCACAGCATAGTGAATCCAGAAAGATCTTCAAGCTGCAAAACTACACCGACAGGTAAGAAACTATTCGAACATTTTGATTGAGCTTTAAGAGAAGTAATCCTTTCTCCCTGTTCCTCTGACCTCCGTAAAAGCTGCTTTCTAGCACCTGTGCTGGTTCTCTTCCAGACTATTGAACTAAATCTTCTGTCTGCCCTTCTAGACTCTCCTGGACAACCTCTGACAATGTTCATAATCTGTAGTGGGATGACTTTCTGGGAGCTCATGGGTATCAGTTAGGGCCTTCTTCCTCTCACGGGAAGGTCGTTTTACAAACCGTGATAGCATTTGTTGTTAAAGAAATTATATTTTTGTCAGGAAAAGAAGAACTCTAAGCATTTGTATTAGGTTTGTGATGGTTATCTGAAGAAAAACGGCTTGGGTTCAGTGATCAAGGAGCATGCTTCCAAAAGCCAGAAAAAATAACTGATATAACTGCCACTGACAGGATATAATGGTATACTAGTGCTGTATGATTCCTTAAGGAACAGTGCCACTGTTCTATTTTCTAGGACTGTAGCCTATACGGCCACAATACCCTGTTAGAGGCATATGAGCTGCAGATTGTACACTATGCATAGATCGCCATCTGGTGTTTGGCTCGGATGTTTGCACTTTGTTGTTGTCTTGGAAGAATCTTTTGTAGTCACGAGTTGGGTGACTCCTCCCTTGGACGATAGTGCGCATGGGCATCGGCTCCATCGTTGGATTGTTTTTTTCTGCCATCCGGTTCGGAATGTAACTTTTGCGTTTCAGTTCGGTGCCGTATTTTCCAAACCTTTTCGATGCCCAAACGATCTACAGCTCGACGGTATTGTTTTCGATCGCATGATCAACTACTCTATTCCAGTCGTCGACGTGGGCCGCTGGGCCTATCAACGCCGTTCGGGCATACAGCTCATGGAAAGGACTCCATTCAAAAAATGCCCCCAGTGTGGAGCGAAATTCCCACACAGTGACCATCACAGGGTCTGTGACCTTTGTCTCTTGCCCGAGCACAACGAGAACAATTGCCAGACCTGCGCCCTTATTCGTTCTAAGAAAACCATCCCTGATCGCTGGGCCCAGAGACACATCATGGCGCAGAGATCAGCTACGGCACCAGTGGACATCTCCGACGAAGGCCCCGATGTCCTGAAGGAGGACTCTGAGGGACCTGTAAATTGTGTTTCGAAGCAGATGACTCAGACGACCACATCACTCCTGGTAAAAGAGCGAGTACAATTTGCCCTACCCCAACTCCACCCGAAAAAAAGAAGGCCCTGCTCAAGACTTCGCCTGCTGACCCCAGTCACGACCGAAGCCCCGCCAGTCACGACCGAAGCCCCGCCTTCCGGTGGCTCGGGACCGAGCAAACCGCTTATGTGTTTTTCCGCAGACGTCTTAGGCACCGAAGAAGGACAGAAACCTACTCCTAAAAAAAAAAGTTGCCACCGACCACCTCGACGCCGAAAGAGAAACCATCGGATCCGAAGCCAAAGCCTTCGGAATCAAAACAGATTTCTGTCTCCATAGCCAAGCCAAGGGACCCCAAACCACCTCCTAAGGCCTCGGAGAAGAAATCCAAACCCTGCTCGGACCCGAAGAAGTCGGTAGCGAAAGCAGTTACCGAAGAGGAAGAACTTTTTCGACTGGATCCTGTCGATACCAAGCAGAAAAAACTCCATATAGACCCCAACACAGGACATGTGGCTACTGTTCCACACAACAAGAGGAAGCTAGCTGCAGTGCCTGTAAAGAAAAAAGACTGCCGCCTATAAGACCTGTTCTAACTCCTGAGCCTGTTCTTCCTCCTAAACCTGTCTCTCCTCCACAGCCTCCAAAACTCCCACCTCATTCACCACCACCACAGGATGATGATGATGATGATAATTTAGGGGGTTTGGGGAGGCAACAATGACCCTTTCACTGATCTTGATGAGGACATGGACACACCACAGGACGATTGGGACGATTATGATGACCCAATAGATCCCCCAGACCTCCCTGGTCCCCAGCCATATCCAACAAAACCATCTCCCCGGATGACAATATGGCTTTGGTCAGCTTGTAAATAGAGCTGCTGTCTACCATGGTGTTCACATGCATGCAGACCCTGCAGAAGAGGATTTCCTTCTAGATACCTTCGAACAGTCACAAAAAACTGTCCAAATCCTGCCAATGCTAAAAGGGTCCATTAAACATGCCCGACATATTCAAAGACCCGGTGAGAGCTAGAATTCTCAATCCCAGGATTGACAAAAAATATAAACCTTCCCCAGATGATTCCACCTACATCAAATGCAGCTACCCTTAGACTCACTAGTGGTAACTAACTCTAGGAAACGCGCCAACTCTCAAACCTCCGGTGATGCACCACCTCCGCATAAGGAATCTAAGTTGTTAGATGCCTCTGGCAAGAGAGTTGCTGCCCAAGCAGCTAATCACTGGCGCATAGCCAACACCCAAGCATTACTTGCTAGGTATAATAGGGCTCACTATGACCGACTAGAAACCCTATTATAACATTTACCTGATCAATACAAAACCCAGGCAAATGATTTAATTCAAGAGGGCAAATTAATAACCAACGCCTCAATCAAGTGTGCCCTTGATGCAGCAGACACAGCCTCTAGGTCCATTAACACTAGTGTGCTACTCAGACGACATGCCTGGTTACGCATTTCATGCTTTAAACAGGAGGTACAAACAACTATCCCCAACCAGCCGTTCAATCAGGAACAACTTTTTGGACCGGCTGTAGATCCCACTCTAGAAAAAATGAAAAAGGACACGGAAACTGCTAAATCCATGGGCTCATTACAGTCTCCATCCACACGTGGGTCCTTTCGTCACTCTTCTATAGAGGAGCATCTAAAAACATTGGAAGAGACACCGCCTCCTCTTCCTACAAAAACACTACTCAAACATCCCCCAACAGAGAATATATTTTAGAGGCGGATACAGGGGAAATAATAACAAAGGGAGAGGCCAAGGTAACAACAACACTCGCGCCTCCCCCACTAATAAACAGTAATTTCCCTCCACTTCCTCCATACCATTCCACTCCGGTCGGGGGAAGACTCTCACAGTTCCTACCTGTCTGGGATTCCATCACAACAGACAAGTGGGTAAGACAAATATTCCAGTATGGTTACTGCTGAAAATTACAGCAACCCCGCCCACCATATCACCCAAACAGCGTCCAATGTCACCTCATGCTCTTAAAACAAGAGGTTCTCTCACTGCTTTAACCCCTTCCATGCTCATGACGAGCTCAGCTCGTCATGCAGTACACTGCTTGTGTGCTCATGACGAGCTCGTCATGAACAATGGGATTGATCAATCATCAGCATGGAGGATTAATCCCTGTAGCATTGATGGTGTTAAAACACGCAATAGAACCAGTTCCCTTACAGCATCAAGGAACAGGGGTTTCTTCGCTGTATTTCCTAATCCCCAAAAAGGATGGGACCCTAAGGCCAATACTCGACCTCAGACCCCTCAATCTCTATATACAGTCAGATCATTTTCATATGATCACTCTCCAACAGGTTCTCCCATTGCTGCAACAAGGCGACTTCCTTGCCACACTAGATCTCAAGGATGCCTACTTCCACATACCCATACACCCTGCTCACAGGAAGTGTGTAAGGTTAATAGTGGAATGACAACACTATCAGTTCAAAGTCCTTCCATTCGGGGTGACCACCGCACCCAGAGTGTTCACAAAGTGCCTTGCGGTGGTAGCAGCACAATTAAGAAGACAACAAATCCATGTCTTTCCATATCTCGACAACTGGCTAATAAAAGCCAAGTCATTCAACCAGTGTGTTCATCACACTTATCAAACCCTCCAGCTGCTACACCACTTGGGATTCACAGTAAACTACAAGTGAAATCTTCAGCCCTCCCACATACATCAGTATCTAGGGGCCACAGTAGACACCTCCAGATCTCTAGCTTATCCCAATCCAGCCAGGATAGCCTGTATGCAAGTCCTAATCGCCAAATTTCAACCACAGCACTCCTTTCTAGCAAGAATATTCATGCAACTCATAGGAATGATGGCCTCTTGCATCTTTATCATACCTCATGTAAGCCTTCAGAAACGCCCCTTACAGGAATGCCTCGCACGTCAGCGGAACCAGGCTCAAGGACAACTTACAGATCTGGTGTTGGTGGACAGCCGCACGCATCGCTCTCTGCAGTGGTGGAACACATGAAACCTGTTCAAAGGGTGGCCGGTCCACGAGCCAGTTCCACAGATAGTGCTAACACTAGACGCATCACTCACCGGTTGGGGAGCCCATCTCCTACACCATACAATTCAAGTCAAATGGACCACTTAACAAAAAGTGCTCCATATCAGTCACCTAGAATTACTGGCAATATTTCTATCATAAAATGATTCCAAGTACATCTATAGCACAAGACTGTCCTAGTCCGGACGGACAACATGACAGCCAAGTATTATATACAGAAACAAGGAGGCACACATGCTTTGCTGCTGTCCCAGCTCGCACAAAACATTCGGAGATGGGCCATTCCACAAAACATATACCTGATAGCAGAACATCTTCCAGGAGCTCACAATCAGATTGTGGATCTCCTAAGTCGGCAGACACAGCAGATACACAAATGGGAACTTGATCCTCAAGTTCTTCAACCATTTTTCCAAATGTGGTGTCAACCAGACATAGATCTGTGCGCCACACACGCAAATGCAAATTGCCCAACCTTCGCCGCCAGGTTTCCACACCCGTTGTCCAAAGGCAATGCAATATGGATGAACTGGTCAGGCAGATTTGCGTGCGCTTTTCCGCCACTCCCACTGATTCCCCTAGTAGTACGCAAGCTCAGACAACAGTCTCTCAAGATGATCCTCGTGACTCCCACATGGGCACGCCAACCGTCGTTCACTACACTACTGGAACTCTCAGTAGTTCCACACTAAAAACTACGCTTCTCCCCAACATTAACGCAGAACCATGGAGAGATAAGGCACCCCGATCCTGGTCAACTGAATCTAGCGATCTGGCGCCTGAAGTCCTAGAGTTCGGTTATCTTAACCTTCCACCGGACTGTTTGAACATCATTAAAGAAGCCAGACGCCCTACTACTAGAGCTTGCTATGCAGCAAAATGGAAAAGATTTGTTATCTATTGCAATAACAATCATATTGATCCGCTCGATGCTTCCATCCAGAACATCATTTGCTACTTGCTACACTTGCAAAGATGTAATGCTGCTTATTTACAAAACAGACAACACGTGTCACTATTTAGAGTACCTGCAATTAAAGCCTTTATGGAGGGCCTTAAAAGAATAATTCCTCCCAGACACAACAAGATCACGGACATACACAACAGCTTCAACAACCAACCAACGCAAGCCACAACCGCAACGACGCCACCCACCACCACCCTCCGCACCTGGACCCCGATCAGCACCGAAGACACCATCCGCACCATGAACTCCATCCATTCCGGATCTCCGACTGACCCCTGCCCTCACCACGTCTTCAACAAAGCCGACGCTGTCCTCGCACCCCACCTACGGGACATCATCAACACCTCCTTCGACTCCGCCACCTTCCCTGAGAGCTGGAAGCACGCCGAACTCAGCGCTCTCCTCAAGAAACCCACAGCAGACCCCACCGACCTCAAGAACTACCGTCCCATCTCGCTCCTCCCGTTCCCGGCCAAAGTCATCGAGAAGACCGTCAACAAACAGCTGGCCGCCTTCCTCGAGACGAATGGATCCCTCGACCCCTCACAGTCCGGCTTCCGAGCGAACCACAGCACCGAGACCGCCCTCATCGCCGCCACCGACGACCTTCGAACTCTGATGGACAACGGAGAAACAGCGGCCCTCATCCTCCTGGACCTCTCCGCGGCTTTCGACACTGTCTGCCACCGCACCCTAGTACAGCGCCTCAGCAACATCGGAATCCAGGAGAAGGCACTGGAATGGATCACCTCCTTCCTCGACGGAAGAACACAAAGAGTCCGCCTACCACCGTACAAGTCAGAGGCCACCAAAGTCATCTGCGGCGTCCCTCAAGGATCCTCACTGAGCCCCACCCTCTTCAACGTCTACATGAGCCCCCTCGCGGCCATCGCACGCCAACACAACCTCAACATAATCTCCTACGCTGACGACACCCAGCTGATCCTCTCCCTGACCAACGACCCCGCCACCGCCAGAGCCAACCTGCACGAAGGGATGAGAGACGTAGCCGAATGGATGACGACCAGCCGCCTGAAACTGAACTCAGACAAGACGGAGGTCCTCATCCTGGGCTCCACGCCCTCCGCCTGGGACGACTCCTGGTGGCCCCCCGCCCTGGGCACCGCGCCCAAACCGACGGACCACGCACGCAACCTGGGCTTCATCCTGGACTCCTCCCTCTCCATGACCAGACAAGTCAACGCCGTCTCCTCGTCATGCTTCAACATCCTGCGCATGCTACGTAAGATCTTCCGGTGGATCCCCACCGAGACGAGGAAGACGGTCACCCAAGCCCTCGTCACCAGCCGACTGGACTACGGCAACGCCCTCTACGCCGGAACCACTGCCAAACTCCAGAAGAGACTCCAGCGGATCCAGAACGCCTCGGCGAGACTCATCCTCGACATCCCCCGACGCAGCCACATCTCCGGACACCTGAGAGATCTGCACTGGCTCCCGGTCAACAAGAGAATCACCTTCCGTCTCCTCACCCACGCACACAAATCCCTACACGACCAAGGCCCGAGCTACCTCAACAACCGGATCAACTTCTACACTCCCAAGCGCCTCCTCAGATCTACCAACCACGCCCTCGCCGCCGTCCCCCGCATCCGAAGAGCGACAACAGGAGGAAGATCCTTCTCCTACCTGGCCGCCAAGACCTGGAACTCACTTCCCACCGATCTGCGCCTGACCCAAGACCACCTCTCCTTCAGGAAGAAGCTCAAGACCTGGCTGTTCGAGCAGTAGCGGCACCCCCCCCCCTCCCAGCGCCTTGAGACCCTACGGGTGAGTAGTGCGCTCTACAAATGACCTGATTGATTGATTGATTGAGACTGCCACCCTCTCCAGTGTGGGATTTAAACATTGTTCTTACCAGGCTCATGGGTCCCCCATTTGAACTTCTACATAAATGTGAACTTCAGTTCCTCACATGGAAAGTAGCTTTCCTTGTCGCAATTACCTCTCTCAGAAGGGTAAGTGAGATCCAGGCTTTAACCATACAAGACCCATTCTCACAAATACATCGTAACAAAGTGGTTCACAGAACAAATCCAAAATTCCTTCCCAAAGTCATCTCTGCTTTTCATCTTAACCAATCAGTGTTTTTCCAAAACCCAGACTCTGTGACAGACGTCAAAAGAGCACTAATTAATTACATTGACAGGACTTAACCCTTTCGAATAACAAAACAACTGTTTGTAGCCTTCTCTCCACCTCATATAGGTAATCCCATCTCCAAAGCTGGGATCACCAGCTGGATAGTTAAATGCATTCAAATATGCTACTAAAAGGCTAAACGCACATTAACAGTTCCCGCTAGAGCGCATTCAACACGCAAACTAGGGGCTTCCATGGCATTCTCAGGGAACATTCCCTTAGATGACATATGTAAAGCAGCAACATGGTCTACACCACACACCTTCACTGAACACTATTGTGTTGATGTACAGGCTAAACAACAAGCTTCTGTAGGCCGGGCTGTTCTTAAAACACTGTTTCAAACCACTTCACCAGATACGAAGAGATAGAATGCTGATATCCCAGAGCCTCTTCCAAAAAAGAAAGTCATGGAACAGAAGGCCACAAGCCCTATGCCACTCGAATTCACTGTGTTTCTACAGCCTATGTCGCCATCATCCATACACTCTGATCTAGACACAAGGAGCCCTAGCCATTACGCACATGACTCAGGCTCACAAGGAGACCCTCCCCAAAGACTAGATCCCTGGGCTACATATGGTATTGTATTGCCAGTGACCTCTCAATACCAGCCAAAGCATCACCTCATCATACCATAGTGTTATTCAGCGAGCGGCTGAATATCTCAAGGTACAAATGCATACTACAGAGGAAGACACAGATTTTCAGGTTGAGACACTCACTAAGACAGAGCACTCTATGCAATAACTACCTACCTATGTTCGGGTCCATGCTTAAGGTCTCTACAGAGGTCTTAAAAGACCAGTCAAAACAAAAGCATTGAAAGGAAGTACAAACCTTCACCCACTGACTCACTTTACATCAGGGGACACCTAACTGCTGTCTCCCTAGTGGTGACACCTACAAGGAAGAGGGCAGATTCCCAAAGTACTGGGGACGCGCCTCCTTTTGATAAATAAAGTAAGCGTGTAGATGTAGCATTGAAAAGGGGGGCAGTGGGACATTTCAATCATTGGCGCATTACTAATTTGATAGATTATAATCTCGGTATAACAGAGCCATCTGGGACAATATGGAGGACTTAATACAGCATCTCCCAGAACAACGCAGAAAGAGAGGGGAAGACCTAGTAGCAGAGGGTAGACAAATCTCCAATGCAGCCAAATGTTCTGCTTTGGATGGCACTGACATGGTTGCAAGAGGAATACATTCCTCCATTCTCCTAGGTAGAAATGCCTGGCTAAACATCTCCTGGGTTCAAACTTGAGGTTCAACAACTCCTCCTTAATATCCCATTTGATGGAGAACATCTCTTCGTCCCAGAGGTGAACTCCCAATTAAAAAGAAAAAAAAATAATCAGACAGCAAAATCCAGGGGAGCATTGCAGTCCTCTACACCACACCATTAATCCTTTTGGAGGTATCAGGGCAGAAGGTCTTCCAAAAGCCACCACCCCTGACACTCGCACATACCAAAAACAACAGCAGCAATATCACCAGCAAACAGGTAAAAGCTACTACAGTGGAGGTTTTAAGCAAAGGGGTAGAGATGGAGGTAAAGGAACTCCCACAAAGGGAGCCTCTACATCCAAGCAATGACTCACCACACATTTCCCCCGGACACACCAGTCCTTTCGGGGGCAGTCCTACAGCTGTTTCATTACCTGTGGCAGAGATAACATCAGACTAATGAATATAATCCATCATTCATGACGGAGTCTGCCTGGAACTCATCATTCACCCACCAAACGTTTTTCTTCACAGATGAGCCCTCAACGCCTTCACCTTCTCAAAGAGGTGAACGCTCTGTTATTGAAGGGGGCAGAGAGCCTGTCCCACACAGTCATCAAAGCAAAGGGGTGTATCCTCTATACTTTCTGATACCCAAGAAAGATGGGACACTAAGACCAATACTGGATCTATGACATCTCAATCTTTACATTCTGTCAGAACACTTTCACATGGTGACACTACAAGATGTAATATCACTGCTACAGTAAGGCAGCTGCATGATGGCGCTCTATCTGAAGGACGCATACTTTCATATACCGCTTCTTCCTGCACACGGTGGTACCTCAGGTTTGTGGCAAGTGGTTGTCCTCACCAGTTGTAATTTCAGCCATTTGGTGTGACTACAGCACCAAGAATGTTTACCAAATGTCTAGCAGTGGTGGCAGCACATTTAAGAAGGCACAAAACTCATGTCTTCCATACCTCGCTGATTGACTGATCGAGAGTTCAAGCAGACAGAGGTGCCTGCAAGAAGCACAGAGCACAATCCACCTCTTTCACAAATTGGGGATCACAATAAATGTCACAAAATCCCATTTACAGCCTCTTTAAAAACAGCTGTATTTGAGAGCAATCCTCAATTTTATCTCTGCCACGGCATACCCCAGTTCCGAGAGGGTTCTCAATCTCCAGAAGCAACTGGCTCTTTTTCAGCCACATAATCGCCTGCCTGTCAGGGTGGTCATGTGCCTTCTGGGCATGATGGTTTTTGTATAGCACTAGTTCCCAGTGCCTGATTATACATGTGCCTATTACTGTAGTGTCTAGCATCTCAGTGGTCACAAATGAGGAGTGATTTGAAGTATCTAGTGTTTTTCGCCCAGGGTCCATCAATCCCTGAACTGGATGGGTGCACAGAACATCCAAAAATGAAGACTTTTTTAGACCCAGTACCACAAGTGCCTAAACTGCAGATGTCTCACTCATAGGATGGTGCCCAAACATGCAGGATATCACAGTCCAAGGCCATTGGAGTGCTCTTCAATAAAAAATTCCACACCAGTGTGCTGGAGTTTATAGCAATTCAGATGTCTCTGAAATCTTTCCTCTCAATATATCCGGAAAGACTGATCTTCTCCAGACAGACAATATGACGGCAGTGTACTACATTCATAAACAAGGAGGGACGCATTCACTACAGCTGACCAATTTGGCACTAGGCTATTTGCCATCACACCCATATAGCAGTACCTTCTGGGAGTGGACAATTCAGTTGCAGGCCTGTTGAGCAGGACACAACAACAACTCCACAAGTGGTAACTTCATCACCAAGTCCTCTGCAATTCCAGCGTTGGGGGACACTGGACGTAGATTTATTTGCTATCGTAGAAAAGGCAAAGCACCAAAACTTTTCCTCTGGGTACCAACATCCACAGTCCATGAGTAATGCTCTTTGGATGAACTGGTCAGGGATATTTGCATAAAATTTTCTACCTCTCTCACTCATTCCATATCTGTTTGGGAAATTCAAGCAAGTATCGCTCAAGATGATTCACATAGCTCCCATCTATGCGCGTCATCCGTGGTTCACAATGCTATTAGTTATCCCTAGTACCGCCAGAGAAACTCCCCAACATACTGGATCTTCTCACTCATAGCAAGGGTAGGCTCAGGCATCCAAACCCCAAATAACGCAACCTGGCAATCTGGCTCCTGAAGTCGTAGAGTTTGGATACCTACAATTGCCTCCCAAATGTAAGGACATTTTAGAGGAGGTAAGAGCTTCAACTACAACAGCTTGTTATGCAGCCTAGTAGAAGCATTTTGTACACTATTGTATAGCTCAGCATAAAGACCCTTGTGCTTCTAAGGTACAGCTGATAGTTTGCTTCCTTCTAGACCTTCAGAAATCATTCTAAGCTTCCACTTCCACATAATTGCACCTTGCAGCCATTGCAGCTTACCTGCCAAACTGCAAACATCAGTCACTTTTTCGTATACCAGTCGTTAAAGAAAGTGTTAAAAAGAACTATTCCACCACATACCCCACCAGTACCTTCGTGTAATTTAAATGCCATACTGACAAGCTTTAATGTCCACACATTTGAAGCCTCTGCATTCTTATCCTCTGCAGTTCCTCTCTTAAAAGGTAGCATTCCTCGTGGCTTTAACTTCCCTAACAAAAGTTTTTAAAAATCCATGCTCTAACTATAGAAGAGCCTCACTTTCAGGTTTTCCAGGATAAGGTACATCTTCGTAGCAACATGAAAGTGCTACCAAAGTTTATATCTGCTTTCCATTTGAATCAAACACTTGACTTACCAGTTTTCTTCTCTAAGCCTTACAATGTGACAGAAGTGGATCTTCATACACTCGAAGTTGAAAGAGCACGCGTGTATTACATTGAGAGAACTAAACCATTTAGACAAACACAACAGATTTTTATGGCTTTCTCAAGTCCAAAAAAAGAGCCATCTCTAAAGAAGGAATTCCAAGCTGGATTGTGAAATGTGTTCATAATAAGGCCAAAAAAACACTATGTAACATCCCACGAGCACGCTCTGCAAGGAAGACGGGTGCTGCAATGGCTTTCTTGGGAAACACCACTTTAGCTGACATTTGTAAGGCGGCAACTTGGTCAAATCCACTCACATTCATAAAACATTATTGTGTAGATGTTTAAGCCAGGCAGCAAGCTTTTGTAGAACAAACGGTCCTATGGCCGCTATTTCAAACATCTGCACCATCTAATGACTAGAGCCACCGCAAGAGGAGTACTGCTCTACAGTCTATGCATATCACGTGTATCTGCAGCCAACACATGCTACATATGTTACTTACCTAGTAAGCATCTATTTTTAGCATTTAATGCTGCAGATTTACATGCCCCCTCTTGCCTCCCCAGCAGGTATGTGGTGGAATCAGATGTACACATACTGAACAATGTATATATGTAAATTTTTCTTCATGTTACACACCCGGCCAGCAGCAGTTAATAGCTTTACGAGCTTCATCCGCACTCGCCCCCATGGCAAGGGAAACAAGCATTTGCAATGCAATAGGTCTCGCATTTGTGAGAGTTTGAGCTATTGGGATTGTAAATGACAATGTCTTATATTTGGATGTATGACGTTAGAACGCATACATTGACAACGCGTACCTTTACAACGCGTTCGTAACAACGAAAGTTGTTACCACGCATTGCGCTGGGGGGCGCAAAATTGATTAATTTAATTTACTATTCCAACACCAGTCCCCGTAGATAGTAGGGAAGGTGTTGGGATAGTAAATTAAATCATTTACTATCCTTGAGCGCCCCCCAGTGCAATGCGTGGTAACAACTTTCGTTGTTACGCCCGCGTTGTAAAGGTATTCCGTGGTAATGCTTCCGTTCTAAACGCTGCATACCCTTATATTTATGTGTTTTGAAAACCTGCAGATGGTGCGTAAACACGCACTTTGTCCTTCTAGTCGTTGCTTACGAGAAGCAAGGCTGGCAGTAAAAGAGATGCAGTCATGGGCGTCCGCAGGGGGGGGGGCAAGAGGGGGCGCTTGCCCCCCCCCCTGGATTCAGGCCCGGTTCTAGAGGATGGGGCCCACATACCTGGGCCGATTTTCCTACCTGAAAGGTTGCTACAGCGCCGGGTGTGACTCTCAGCAAGTCACAGAGTGAGGCTGGTCCATTGTCATGGGCAGAATGACAATGGGCCGGCAGAGGAGGCACAGCATGGAGCATCTCAGTCCATCCCAGGCCTCAGGAGGTGAGCAGCACAATTAGCAAGTCTTAGGCAGGGGACGGGAGCTTTAGTCTCTCACAGCAGGCCACAACAATCGGATAAAAAGCTACGGGGCGCGGGTGGGGGTGTTTGGGGAGCGGGGTTAGTGCAAACATTCTTAGTTTAAAAACTGTGCAGTGACAGACCGGATTGAAATTGAAACTTTATTATGAAATTTCATCAGTTTTTGCAATGGGGAGAATGCTGTATACAGCTAACAGTGAAAAAACTCTGCAAAAACACTAAGGACTGAAATAACTACATTTAAAGAACAATATGACTTAAAATGGGAAAAAAATAAAATTCGATTTTGACAATGTTGTAGCGAAAAATTTAATTTCTCCTCCATGTTGTGTCCAAGGGAGACGTAAGAGCAGAGGAGAGATAAAGAGAGAGACAGAGCCAAAAGGAAAAATAAGAGACGTAGTGGGGAGTAGAGACAAATGGAGAGGGGAGAGGAAAGAGGGAGAAATGATTGACGAGAGAAGATAGAAAAAGAGGCGAGAGGGGGGAACATAATTATAGATAAACACAATGAGGGAAGAAGACGGAGGGAGACAGAGGGCGACAGACAGAGGGAAGCGGGCGACAGAGGGAGGGAGACAGATAGAGGGAGATACAGGGTGGGATACAGACAGAGACAGACAGAGGGAGGGAGACAGAGAGAGAGAGAGGGAGACAGACAGAGAAAGGGAGACAGAGAGAGGGAGACAGACAGACAGAGAGAGGGAGACAGACAGAGAGAGGGAGACAGAAAGAGGGAGACAGAGGGAGACCGAGAGGGAGGGAGACCGAGAGGGAGGGAGACAGAGGGAGGGAGACAGAGGGAGGGAGACAGAGGGAGGGAGACAGAGGGAGGGAGACAGAGCGAGGGAGACAGAGCGAGGGAGACAGAGGGCGACAGACAGGGCAACAGACAGAGAGCAACAGACAGAGGGCAACAGACAGAGGGAGACAATCAGAGGGAGGGAGACAAAGGGAGGGAGACAGAGTGAGACGGATAGGGAGACAGAGAGAGAGAGGGAGACAGAGGGAGGGAGACAGACAGACAGACAAAGGGCGACAGACAGTGGGCGACAGACAGTGGGCGACAGACAGAGGGCGACAGAGGGAGACAGACAGAGGGAGGAGGGCGACAGAGGGAGGTAGACAGACAGAGGGAGAGAGATAGACAGAGGGAGGGAGAGAAAATGAGGGAGGGAGAGAGGGAGACAGGGAGAGAGAGCGAGATAGACAGACAGTGAGTGGGAGAGGGAGACGGAGGGAGAGAGAGAGAGAGAGAGGGAGACAGTGAGACAGAGAGGGAGACAGGGAGAGAGAGAGGGCGACAGAGGGAGGGCGACAGAAGGAGGGCGACAGACGGAGGGAGGAGGGCGACAGAGGGAGGTAGGCAGAAAGAGGGAGACGGAGAGAGAGGGAGGGAGACAGAAAGAGCGAGGGAGAGAGAGATAGACAAAGTGAGTGAGACAGAGGGAGACAGGAAGAGGGGAGAGGGAGGGAGACAGATAGAGAGAGAGAGGGAGACAGAGAGACAGACAGACACACAGAGACAGAGAGAGAGAAAGATGTGTGTATGCCGGGTCTGGTGGCTAAGTGGACGAAGGCGTCCGCTGCAAAGACCTGTGTTCAACCTCATGGTCATAGTTTTTTTGTTGCTCTAGCCTCTCCCCCCTCCCCCACTGACCCCGCCTCCACCGGTGCGGCCCTCGGCCACAAACCACACACCACACTTTAAATTTGGCCCCTGAGAGAAAGTTTGTGAGTACCCATGCTCTAGAATCGCATCAACCTGTTTTAAATTGTTTTTGTTTTTTCCGGTCATTTTTAGTTTTACCCTCTGTTTTATTGTAGTTGCCTGGTCGTCTGCTGTGGCGGCTCACAAGATTTTTCAATTCCCCCTATGGGTTTCTTTGTTTATTTAAGCTCTTTGTCTTATTAGATTTTTTTTAATGTATTTAATACTTGTGCTCAATCATGTCGGAGGATGGTGATGAAGTTAAAATGTTGACCCCCCCCCGGAAACATATCTGCGGATGCCCATGGGTGCAGTTACAATCTGTGTGAACTGTAGTGGCTATGGGGGAGGGGGAATAACACGAGGGGAGGAGTTAAGGACGAGTGGAGTTTGGGGGAGGTAGAGATTACATGTGAAATTACAGGCACATTTTACTATTGGGAGCCCAGAACCCAGGTTAGTAGACAGCCTAATCACCATAGGGTAAAAGATTGCCTAATCTTGTGTGCTGAGTAAACACTCCGTGTTTTCATCTGCTTAATGGTTACATTATAGTGGAACACAGTTGCAGAAAGAAACCTTCCTTTCTAAAGCTCGATTCATGTTGCTTTTGTTTTCTATGTGCTTTTTTTTCCCGAGATGAACTGTTATTTGCCATTATTTAAATTGAACCGATGATTCCAAAATGTATCATATTAATAAGTCATTAAAAACATGCACATTTAAGGAACGAGAGGCCGATAGTTACATCACATTCCTGTCTTGTTTTACTTGAACGCTTCATACATTTGTGCAAGCAGTGTCACCCTCATTCTGTTAGGCTACATTGAAATAGGGTCTGCTCGCGTGGACTATTATTGATCAACAGGTTCCAATTATTTACAGGCCAAATGTACATATAACATGAGTATATACAGTATTCTCCAGTGAATACAGCTAAATATTTCACTAAAAAGTGGCGTTGCGTTAGTTATACGTTTGTTTCCCTGAACGTAATCCCTGGAATTTTTTACTTTATTCCCATCAACCAACCCCAAACGGCTAATTTTTTTAGGAACATTTATATGTAATTCTAAATATGGAGGCTTTAAAATAATTTAGCAGAAAAACGTTATTTGCTTCGACAAAATAAAGCTACTTAACCCCAGCCCACGCTGTGTATATTGCATTTATGATTTAGAGAATATTAAATTTGTAGCTTGTGGAAAATTAGCATGCAATTTACTGAAATATATATATTTTGGAGATTTTCTGTGTGCAAACGTCTCTAATTAGAGAAACTTCCAATGTTATTTTCCCTTGTAATTTTGAGCTCTGACTGGTTCCTTTTTACTGACAACTTTTGAGCATTCTCAGAACTTATCGATTCACAAAGCTGTGGGAAGAGAGGGGGGGGATAGGTTTCGCCTTTGGATAAGTTAGAGCTATTGGCATTGTAAATGACAAAATTTGTATTTATGTGTTGGTTTTGTCATTTACATTGCCATTAGCTTAATCTCTCGCAAGATTCTGTGTGTTGAAATTGCCACCACAGCCACTCTGACAAACAAATAATGTTGACATTTTCGACTTAAACACATGAATATATTACAGGGAATTGAGGAGTGTGGGTCTGACATGTTGGTTTGGTCTATTCCCTGGGCAAATAAAGGAGAACGAAAGATGACTTTGGCCATGTAACACATATTGTTGACAAATATCTTTAACTATTAATATGTGCTAATCAATATTCAAAAAGTGAAAAAGCAGAATACCTATTTATAATCTGTGAAAAACATAGCCTATACTAAGGGGTCCTACTATGGTTTAACCTTTGATCTGCCTACAGGGAAAAAAACATATTTACAGCCATCAAAGCTAGCTAACAGTGTTATTTACGTAACCTTTGAATCTTGGCTGTTCCCGATAGTTTGAGAAGAAATAACCAACATTTGTCCATGTTGTGTGCAGTGGGTGAAGAGTACCAGCTACAAATAGAATCTAACTTGTTTATGTGCTAAGTGTCCCATCTCATTTCCTGCTAGACAATATGGGGTTACAAAACGTGACTATGTTCTACTTTCATGCCATGACTCTGTTTCAAACACAGTCTGCTTTAGACAAGTTAAATTTCAGTAAAATTGAGTGACTTGTATATAAAAGCTTGCCTTGATGCATACTGCGTTGGGTGTGGGGGGCTGCTGAAGTAAGGGTGTGTTACAGCTCCAGACAGGGTGTGTGCAAAATAAGCGGCTCAGGCTGGCCTTGGCCTGCTTAACTTGACAATCTGTTGTTAACGACAGAGGGACTTCGTTCAAACGGCCACCAGCCTTGTTGTGAATGAAGCCGGGAAACTGCCCAGGCCGGCTTTGTCCTCTACACAGGAGTCTGCAGACGAGACGGGATCAGGGCTCCGACTGGAAGCAGGTTCATAGTCAGCCTTCACCAGAGGCATCCCCTTTATCATTGTCAGTAAATAATAAAGTCGAATACCGATTTATACCGTTTACTAAACCACGTAAACTGTAATGTAGTTACACGCTTTTGAGTACCAGCTAAAAATGACATATCCTGCTTGAATTTCGGACACAAAAAGTTTAAAACAGTTTCAACAGGTATCAACCTCTAGGCCTTATAAAGTACGATAACGGTCAACAGTCCAAGGATGAAAGTTAGCTAAATCCACAAAACGTCATCACGGCAAATCACTTTTGTCAGAGCCGACCTGGGAGACGCGAGGGGTGTGCGTGTTTGAGTTATCTTACCACTGCACAGTGTTTTGAGGCCCTCATAAATACGGGTATGACATAATTCCGAATAAACGCAGTCCTCTCCAATATATAAAACTAACTGTATTGTGTTTGCAATGCTAAACTGACTGTTTTACACGTCTGACAACTGTACCTATTTTACAAAAAAAGCGCTCTGGTCTCTTAACAGCGGCAGCTATGATCATGGCAATTCGGTATTAGGGTACACAAGTATTTTGGTCGACACGCATTAAGGGAATCACCCAACATGGCACACGCCGAAAGCATCTGTATCGATTTAGAACATCTTCATATACAGAAGAGCGCTCTGAAGGATGGCTGTTTAGTTTTTTGTCGGGATACGTCAAAACGTGACGACTTAGCACTAGCTGTAAATTTGAGTTTACCAGTACAATAGTTTTCCATCGATTGTGCTTACAGTATTTATTTATTTATAAAGTTTTATAGCGCGATCATAAATACATCTATGTGTATCGGACTATGTGTCGAGGTGCAAAAAACCCAAGGGCAATTCTGCTGTTTAAATAAAAATGCAACCGAAACTAATACTGACACTAATTTAGTTTGTAAAACCCTCCTACCTCACACGCCAGAACCATACACCAACAGATCAAAGAATACCATGGAGCCGCGCTAAACGACAACCCGGAACACCTAAAGCTTGACAAGGCAACGACACACTGTGCAATGTAAAACTGACAGTAACAAAACACCAATCAATTCATATCAATAATTTGTCCAAAACACAACTGCATGTATCTATTTCTCCTCTTCTCAGCATCAATTAACCGGATGCCCAAAAAGGCATATTTGCCATCTTTCCCACACTGGGTGACTTTAAGCGTCTCCGTTCGTCACAATGTAAACAACGGGTGCTCACAGAAACTAAATAGTTTTTGGCACAAAATAAAAACACATACATTGTGCTGCTTATCCTCGCCCCCTCACTCCCGGAAGCATGTTCCCAATCGAATTACTCACACATTTCACACTTAGCTGCCTCTCCCAATTTACAGCTAGGTGAATGAGGGAGGGGGGACGTGCGGCCACGGTCAGATTGTGAGTCTGTGAAGCAAGTGTGATCCGGGAAGCCCGTCTACCTCCCACCTAGTATCTTTAAATGATGGCTCCTCCCTTGACACGAAATAGGCGCCAGTGGCAGGCAGGCGTTCCACCTGGGGGGTGTCCACGCCTGTCTGTATGTAACGGGCCGATAAAGAGACACCCGCTGCCATAGTGTGTAATATTAAGCACGAGACAAGTCGAAGAGCCGTGCAGTGCGCTATCCTCTTTGGGTACTGCTTATCAACGTACATTCTGCGTTTGATATTCTGGGGCCTCCAGATGTGGGTAGGTGCTGAACCAATCCGCCCAGGATCACACGCCACCTGCGTGCAAGTGTCTACAGCATCTACACTGTGTCGTACTCGGTCAATTTTAAGAGAGTCGCCTGCTCTCTGTACTTGCACCAAACTCTTGCCCTGTGCATAAAAAACCGTTTACAAAGCTGGAGCTATAGTGTTTCTTTCTGCACATACATAGCACGCCCTGCTCAGGAGGGGCATATGCGCCCTTATGCCTCCAGGATGAACCATATTGGCGTAGCATATATCATATGACATTCCTTCACAAACGGGCTGCGATCCCTCGGATGTAAATCTTCAGGTGGGCAGGAAGATGGCCTGGAAATATTAGCAATATGCTCTGTAAGACACGTAGGTTGTGTCGTTAAATTACACAATAAAAACAAGTCAGGTCCCGGGCCGTGCTGTGATTGGCTGACGTCACGGGGGTGTCCCGGGCCGGCAGCCAATCACAGCGCGCCCCGGGAAATGACGTCACTGGGGTGTCCCGGGCCTGCAGCCAATCACAGCGCGGCCCGGGACACACGGCAACAAGGGGCAGGGCTTAAAAAAAGACCCAAAAACTCCCCCGAATCGCGTTTTCTCTGGAAAACGTGATTGACGGCCAATCTCTTCCAATGGCTAGCCTCCATTTATGGAGCTAGCCAATGGAAGAAGGGGCGGTCCCAAGTCCCCAATATAGAGATAACATTAGATTTCGCCTGGGCGGAGCAACTGCTACGCAGTTGCAACGCCAGGACGAAACCTAAAAAGGTACGCTACACTGGAAGAATGCAAAAGGGGAAGAGAAAATGTGTTACTGACATCTGCTGTTTGTGATGAAACAACACTACACAAAGGGCAGCACTGGGCATGAAAGGAAGCCTCTCGAAGATGGTGGGCGATGCTGGCAATAGCGATGGAGACTAAAGTGGTCATTCACACTCATTTCATCTACAAATGCTATGTATTTGTAGGCCCTTGGCGGGAACGGTTAAGTGTGGGTTTTTTTTGCCATGGACGTGGTGACATCTTGTGGGAGATTTCTAAAAATAAAAACCCGGAGAATGGGGCCTGAATTGGGTAATTTGTCATGCATGGGCTTTGCAAGTGTGCTGCTGCAAAAACGGATATTTGAAACGCGAATGCACATTTTTTTCTTACCTTTTAGAAGCACGGAGAAAGCGCAATGGCAGGCGGAGAGAGTGTGATGCAAGTGTTGAGCGCTGGCCTGCAGGAGTAAGTGTCTGGCAGTAATTATACCATGTTATACAATACTAGGCAGGCCCTAACAGCTGAAACCCCCGAGGAATTGGTTTTTGCATGTAGGAGGTGGGAGATTAGGCTTGAAATCGGGCGGGTGGCATGTATGTCTCTGTGACCACGTTTTGACCATCCGGCTCGTCTAGAGATCGCATCCTAACCAAGCTTAAATGGAAACCGAGATAGGCTATTTGACGCTCACACATGCCATTGTGCAAACTATCCTATAATAACTATTTAATTTGGGGTGAAGTGGCATTTCCGTCTTAAAGGAACTTTGCACAACAAGTGTCAGCAACAGCAGGAAAGCGGAGGATATAACCTGATAAGTCCGTTTTCGTAAGTAGGCTATGTTTAAAATGAAGACCAACAACCTAATCAACGAATAATCTCAATTGACTAAGTCAAGCTGCAGCTGTTGTGAGCATTGCCGGATCCAGCAAGAGGGGTGCAGTCATTGGTAGCACGGGAGCCGTCTCAGGGAGCTAACCTCTGCTGCAAAGCTGTGTACAATCTGAAAACCTATGGCTTAAGAGTGGATTAAAAAGTAAATTTATACCTGCATTGTATCTTGCATGGGGAAAAGCGCTATCCACATCGCCGCAACAAGGTATCAACCTTCCCATGCACTCTGGGGGCGGCGTACAAAGTAACAAAAGGAAGGAGGGGTTAAGGGTGGGTGGGTGGATGGTGGGAGGGTGACTGGAACAAGCACAAACCTTTGAAAAGAAGCCCAAGTATCGTCCGGGGCTACTAAAAAAGCCTAAAAGACACCCATGCCCAATAATCTATCTGGAAAAGGGGTTAAAAGAACCATAAACAATAAAAAAAACTCAACAAATTAGTTATTTAGTTGTAGGCAGCACATCGTCCTGTACTCTGGCAGGTTCATACAGGCGTAGAGGAGGGGGCGTGATGTCCGCATGTAGTCTCTTGCATGGAAAGTGGTTCCTATGTAAAAAAAAACAGTGGGAGGCGCAGGGGTCAGATGAAGCCCTGTTCTTGCTGGGGGAAAAGGAAGGCTCACTTTGGCAGAGTGCTGTAAAAAAAAAAATAATAACTTATTAGTGAACAGTATTTGACACCTGACTTCTGCAGAGCGGTGCGGGGATCAGATGAATCACGCGCTTGCTGGGGAAAGGGTAGGCTCACTTCGGCCGATCGCCCAAATTGTTTTTTTTTTTAAAAGCGGCAGACATTAATGAGTGCTGTGTACAATAATTAAGTAAATAGTTCTTAGAACTGATAATGAAAGCTCACAAGGTAGGAACACGTGAAAGGGCCAGTCCTCATGGAAGATAACAACAGAAGACAGGGAGGCACTAAGGAGGAACTAATAAGCCTATTAAGAAATCAGAAGCCACCATTTCCAAAGGACAATGATGCAAGCCAATAACAAATATGGGTGTAGAGTGGGCGGAGCTTCAATTCCATACCTCAATACAGCATGTCTTGAAGAGACCGTGCAAGCGCTGCCTAGGCGAGACCTAAAAATGAACAATCTTAACAAATTCTCTAGAAGAGGAGGAGACTCGCCATCAGCAATAAAAATACTTTTTTGAGAAAAACAAGTTGTAAAGCCCGAGTTCAACACTAGATGGCTGTGGTGTGTATAGCATGTGAATCTGCAGCACTAAACGCTATGTATAGATGCTTACAGGTAAGTAACAAACTCCTTTCAGTCTCTTTTCTCAATCTAGGACATTTTTTATTTATTATCCTTATTTTTATAGATAATAAACACAGTTTTGCCAATACTGCTTTCAGATATGATGGTGAAAACATGGATTTTTGTTTTAAATTGTTTTTTATTTATAAGGAGAAGTTTATGGATCCTGTGTGTAGGTTTGACTTTTCCCTGTGTAAGGCTGTCCATTTCGTATGACTATGTATGCCGATCCCCTGGAAGAGAACCAACACCCTCAGAATTGGTATTGAAAATCTGATATTCAAAAGGCATAACACAAATAATAATAGATTCCAAACCAGACCAACTTGAGTTTGGATTGAGGTATAAATGGATCAGTTAATCAATTTCTTGCTTAATATTCGATTATTGCATAGATGGATTGATCAGTTGTTAAAAGGAACTGTTGATCAGTTGACAGGTGGATGATTACCTTTTAGACAAAATCCGCTTTTGGATTGATGGGTTGCTGGATGAATTTTAAGTTAATATAAATGGAAAATACAGATTTGCAGCCTGCATCACAGGAAAATGACACAATCGTTTTGCTTTTGACAATACACCTTCTAGAGGGAGTTTTAATTAAGTCTGGCTGATGTCTGTGCGACAGAAAGGATGATGGACTTGTGGAGGATGGCAGGGTCGATCACTGTAGGTGGATATGTGGCCCATCTATATGGGCAAGATGGGACTGACCTTTTGGTTTCTAAGCAGTAGAACGTGCCCTGACATTGCAGGACATATATCTGCTTGGCACGGCAAGTGTAAAGCCAGTAGGTTTCTACTACCCATACGTAGATTTGACTTTACTCTGATGGTCGATGTCTCTAATGTATGGATAGCAGGTGTATTGCCCTACTTTCGATCACAGTTGTGTTTATTGCCCTGAAGTGTACTTTGTAAGAGAGGCAGAAAGGCCTTTTGCATCACATTGTGATATCCTGGTGACTCTTTTATTGGTAAGGCTAACTGGACTGTTGGTCCTCAGTGGTGACTAACTACAGGGAGCTCTGTCTGTGCTGACCATGGTGTCCTGATTGCGAAGGTTGGAAAGCAATGTGTTTTCTTCTTTATTAGTAGGTGTGACGGCACTAGCAAGGCAACTCTGTAACTGGGAAAAAGGTATATCTGTTGGGTTCTCGCCCTGAAGCTATATCTATAATGGTGTGATTGCGGTGACCCAGTAATATCAAAGACAGAGAGAGCTCTTGAGCCCTAATACCTGGAGATAGTTCTGTCTGATAGTGCCATGTTTCCTCTCCTCAGGTTCTTACTGCAGTTGGCAGAGAGGACAGAGGGAGTAATCGTGACGAATGACAATTTGCGAGACTGTGCGGAGGAGTCCCCCAAGTGGAAAGACATCATCAAGCAAAGGTATGGAAATGAGCATGCCCCATTTTCTCTTTCTCTGCCCCAGAAAATAATTCACCTCATTCATTTCACAAATGCCCACATTTGCCACCCTCTAGAAATTAAAGTTTTTCTCTATTCCATGCCCTCAACAAGTCTTCAGAGCTGTCTCCCCTCTTATATTGGGTGTGGGACTTGCATCGTGCCTCATTTTCTGAATTAAAATTAAAGCCATCTGACAACCTCCCATCTCTCATCCCCCTTTAAACCTCTCGCCTCGTCTCCTCTTTTGAGTAGATTCCCCTATTGCTCAGTTTCTATCCCTTACCTTACCACATATTTAGTCTTTGAATGGCTCCTAAGCTCAAAAGACGCAAAGAACACACAGTTGAACAAAGATGACCGAGAGACGACAGGGACAATTGGAATGTGGTCGTTTGGGTATATTGCATCAAAGTAATATCTTGTGATTAATGTGTTTAGGGTAGGGGGTGCTAAAGAGAGGGGGAGAGCTAATGATGGGGTTATATAGTAGAGTGGTAGCATGAAATATAGCCGAGGTATTTTGAAAAAGGAAAATGGACAATGATCTTCATGAGTGTTGAAATATGAGAAGAGCGTCAGTAGGAAAGAGCATCAGGACAGAAGATGCAGACACCTAGATTTTATTTTATTTATCTACTGTGTGACGTATGTCGGAAAAATGATGGGCGAGCCAGACAACCTCTATGTGGCAATTCATGGGCCCAGACTGAACTCTGTACTGGCAAGATTAAGTAGGTCTTATGCTCTATCTTAGTCCTTAAAGCTGAGCGTTAAGCAGACTTTGCATCCCCTTAAGATCACTAGGTTGAGACTAGCTCTTTGAGAGTCTGAGTAAGACTAGTCTATACTCTTTTCCGTACCAGGCGATTGTGAGCAGGCATTGGTGTCCTCTCTTGATCACTCTTGAACTCTATTCTGGGCGACTCGGAGTATGATCTTGGTGTAAATCCAGCTTTGATCAGGTCTTGTAGGGAGTGATTCATACTCTGGTTACTACAGGTAAAACCAACTCTCTTTGAATGTGTGCAAGGCCAAAAGTAGCCAGCTTTGGAGATTGTTAGTAGGGCTGTATCCAGTTTAGGCAGTAGCGATGAGCTCAACTCTTGGTGAGTCAGTGTTTGGTACAACCAGCCTTTCCTATTACTCAACGATGAGTCCAGCACTGCATGAATGATTCTGAATGGGGTGTGGTCCTTACTGTGATCACTTAGGGTGTACCTGCCACTAAACAAGCCTTGACAGGGCACTAGGGTGAGTTCATCTGCGTGAGTCTGAGCTGGGTTTGTACCATTCGCTCATCATTCTAGATATGCTTCATTCCCTCTCCTTCAAACCCTTCTGTAATCTTCCTGACCCCTGCTTCATAAACTGTTTATTTTCACAACTCTACATACATGTCATCTCTGTGGTCTGACCTCTTTTCCCATACTTCCTCCACCCAGACTTCTGCAGTTCACCTTTGTTGGAGACATTTTCATGATTCCGGATGACCCACTTGGACGGCATGGCCCCTCTCTGGATGAGTTCCTCAGCAAGACTGGTGGGTAAGTATCAGGCTGGGCCAGTGCATCTTGTGTGCCTTCTTTGAGGTAATGAGATTTTCATTAGAAAGCCCGCAACACTCCTGCTTATTCCGTACTCCTTAATAAACTGGAATATTTCACTATTTTGTGTGCTTTCCTAGAGTCACCTTCTGATCTTGCGTGCAAATCTCACAAGTCTGTGCACATGTCCGGGATAGGACCGTGTCTCCCCTGTGCGGTACCCAGTCAGGTTTCCTGTTTCATCTATGTTGTTCTGAAATTTCACAATCTCATGATAATATTGCAATACATCCTATTCATTCACAATGTGCTGTGTGCAAAATTTCTTTTATTCCTATATCATTTTGTTTGTGTTTCCTTTCCCATTCCCCAATGCATTTTGGACCCTGTTGGGTCCTTCTTCACAGGGTGTCCTGTGAATCAAAAGAAACAAACCTCTATATTCAAATTGTCCCAACCATACAACAAAACAGGATATTATTGTACCCTGTGTAAACTCATTTGGTAGAATTATGCTAAATCTGATCATGCTATCACAAGCATAGTAATTAATACATTTGAATGCACCATGAACTTGTGAATTCATTGACCTCTGTCTCTTCCTTGGTGTGGTTTCTCCATTTGTATGTTGATGCTGTTTAATATAGCCTTCCAATAATCTGAAATTAGTGAGAGATAAATAAGGACATTTAAAAGGGGCATAATAGACTACACATTTGGGGCTGTTTGCAATTGGGCAGACAATTATGCCAAGAAAAGGACAGAACAGATCAAACCATGGGGCCATGGGGTGGGTAGGTGGAGGAGGAGGGGCATCGACCACACAATCAAAACCCTGAGAAACACCAACCACACACTGCACATAGAGTTTACTGCAAGCTATTGATGGTCAGCCACCGGCAAAAGCTTCCATTGCCAGTTGTTATAACATGGTTTTTTTAAACTCACAAATCCCGGCTCAAACGTAGAAAAAGTGATGCAGGAGAGGCACCCAAAGAAAAAGAAGAATCAGCAAGAAGTCAAAACAAGCATTTACAATGCAAAATGTCTCACGTTTAAGCTATTGGCATGTGAAGTGACAATGCCTTTTAGTTATGTTTTTTGCTAGCCAACTCATATTTACAAGGCATTGTCATTTTTAATGCCAGTAGCTCAAACACTCTCAAATGCGAGACCCCTTTAATGGTGGCCGCTCCCCTTTGTTTAGACGCTGCTCGCCGTATTCAGGTTAAATCAAGCCGCGGCTAAAGAAAGGTGCGCAGTCACAGTGAAACCACGGCATGGGGTGCTTTAACAAAATTTATTTGTTTGTGATGTTGTGATACCCAGATGCGGGTCCCGTGCTTACTGTGCCACTGGATTCAAGCTAGCCAGGCTGATAAGGGGTGTGATCACCTAAACTGGTCCCAGGATGCTAGTTTCCGGTCTAGGATCTGTCCTGGCAGTTTGGGCTGGACTGTTCCCATGGGAAGCAGGGTCAAGACTGATTTGTTTATGGCTGGGTCTAAAATGGGGTGGTAAGCAAAAAAAGGATGGATTAAACCCAGATCTGTGACTGGGGTGAATGTTTGATTTGCTCAATATTCCTTCCATAATTTGTTCTTTTTGCTTCCATTACCTACAGCAGCATACGATCTCTTGGGAGGCGTTAGTAAGGGAAGCCCCTTGTCCGGTTACCAGCATTAGCACACCTGGACTGACTTTTTCATGGCGCCCAGTGCCATTGCTCAGCTTTTGCAGTTTATGTACGTCTACCTTGAGCCTTCCTAGACTTTCTGGATTATTAGCTATAGATTTTACACCAGCCTTTGTGCTCCCCAGTAAAAGTTGGCAGCCGTCCAGAGCAGCGGAACATAAAGTTGTTGATAACCACTAAAAAATCCAGTCGTAGATCGTCCAAGACTGAAAGCATGACTAACTCTGTACTGTTATGCACGCGGAACCCAGCTTGCCGATGATGCAGCAGGTGGTGTTGTTCCGTGTATGACGCAAGGGCTCTCAGGTCATGCTGTTCGAGTACCTTGGCCAGAAATGGAAGTTGGGAGATGGGGCGATAGTTTTTCAGATTTCTGATTTCTGCCCCAGCTTTCTTCAGCAGAGGAAGTACTATAGCTTCCTTGAATTTCCGAGGCGCTGTTCCTGAAGTCAAAGATAGATTCAGGACAGACAGCACCTCAGCCTCAACCAAGGGAATGATCGTTTTGAACACCTTTGGAGGACACAGGGCCTCACGTGACCCAGATTTCACTTTGGCCACTTGACGGGCTAGATCGTCTGATTCGAGCACTGGAAACTGAGACGAAGAGTAGCCCAGAGAATTAGAGGGCTCCGCCTCCGGCAAGAATTTCCAGGGGGTGATGTGCATATTTTTAATAGCTGTAACAATGTGTTCGAGGCATATGAGCTGCAGATTACACACTGCATAGATGGCCACCTAGTGTTGGGCCTGGATGTTTGCAGTTTGTTTTTGTTATAGAAAAGTCTTTGGAAGTCACAGGATAGGTGACTCCTCCTTTGGATCATTTTGCGCATGGGTTGGCTCCATCCCCAGATTGTTTTTTCCGCCACCGGGCTCGGATGTGTTTCCAGCGCTCCGTGTTGGAACAGATTTCCTTCAGCGCGCAATCCTCACAAGATTCCAGAAATTAGTTTTGAACGCTTTTCCAATCGACGCTACTCTTCAACATCGAACATTTCGATTCCGGTTGTCGACGACAGCCTTCGGGCCTTACTAGGCCTCGACTCCAGCTCATGGAAAAGAAGCCATTTAAAAAGTGTCCTCAATGTGGGTCGAAGTTTTCCCACACCGACCTTCATGAAGTGTGTAACATTTGCCTCTCCCCGGAGCACGAGGCCAGAGACTTCCGCTTGTGCCTCTTTCCGCTCCAAGAAGACGATCCGGGACCGAAGAGCTAGGAGAACGATGGCTCGATCTTCAGCTCCGATTCCAGACGACCTCTTCGAAGAGGGCGTCAACGTCCCAGAACAACATGGCGTTGACAGCAACTCCGAGGCAGAAGATTCCGAAGTCGAGGACATCACTGCAGCACAGCGGATCGTAAGTAAGACCGTCGACCCCGACCCTTCCTCGACACATCCAAAGTAGGCTCCGGTCACACCCTCGCCCTAGGGCGCACACCGACACACTGCTTCTTCTGCCCCACCTTTGGGCCCGGCTAAGAAGCTAGCTAAGCCTTCCGGCGACTCCAGCTCGATTCGGCCTCCCCATGGTGCCGGCGCACACATACTGGCACCGAAGAAGACAACGCCAACATCCACACCATCGGCGCCGAAGCATAGCGCTAGTCCCTGGGCACCGAAACCCAGGTCGGAACCAAGCAAACATGCTTCGGATTCAAAAAGACCACTGGAACCGAAAAAACCATTGGATCCAAAAAATGCACCTGAACCGAGAAAATCATCGGAGCCTAAAAAACCATCAGAGTCGGAAAAGACTCCTGCTTCTCCTGTTAAAGACATTGCAAAAAAAACAAAAGAAGCCACTTCAGTGCCGAAAGCTCCCTCGACACCAAAAGATCGGCCTCCTGCAGAGGACTTATTTCACCCAGACCCTGCATAAAAGACTCTGGTTAAAGATCCAATCACTGGTCAACTAACTTTAGCCTCAAAAAAACGATCACTGGATACACAGGCACCGGCTCCTCATACAAAAAAGAGTTTGTTGCCCTTCTCCTCCACCTATGCCATCACCACCCGTTCCCCTACCAACATATTCCCCTACATCCTCTATCATACCAGATGATGACAACAGGGATGATAGCTCTGATGATATAGGGGGTAATGCAAATGATCCATCTATTCCTCCAGGCTCACCTGACCCGTGGGATGATTATAACACCCCAGACATCCCAAATGTCCCTCAAGATGACATATACCCCTCTAGGCCTTCCCCACCAGAAGACACTATGGTTTTCAATCAGTTGATACACAGAGCTGCTCAGTATCATGGGGTAGACATGCATACAGACCCTGAAGATGAGGACTTCCTAATGGATCCCTTTGATAATGCACAAAGGTCCTCATCCATTTAACCCATGCTTAAAGGAGTGATTAAGCATGCTCCTGAAGTCTTCAAAGACCCAATTAGAACTCGGGTCATTAACCCACGAATAGAGAAGAAATATAAAGCTGCCCCTTCAGACCCAGCATATATTAAAGGCCAAGTGCCACTAGACTCGCTTGTGGTTTTCAATGCACGCAAAAGAGCAAATTCACAAACATCAGGTGAAGCTCCCCCACCAGATAAAGTCTAAGCTCCTTGATGCATCAGGGAAAAGAACTGCGTCTCAAGCAGCAATCATGTGGCGTATTGCCAATACACAAGCATTATTGGCAAGATATGACAGGGCACATTACGATGAATTCTTCAGACACACCCTCTACCTCTTATAAAGCCCCTACACAATCCAACTACAGTAGGGGCTACCAAAGGGGTGGTTACAGAGGTAAGAACAATAAGGGCAGAGGTAAGAACAACAACTCCCGCTCTGCCTCCACCCCTGCCCAATGACTCTGTAGTGTAGCTCCTATTTTCCCAATAGGCTCTGCGCATTGGAATAGTACCTACAGCAGTAAAGGCCTAGGCCAGACGTTAACTAGGTCTACTACTGTCGATACTAGACTTAATTTTTGGGTTTGCCAGCTAAGCTCAGAGTTCGCTAGAAACTTTCTCGAATGTTCAAGGAAGGATTAACTTCCCTGATTAGACAAGAAGGGATTTAGTTTCTGACAACCATAGAACATGACAACTTTGCTCTCCCCTAATCAAGAGTCAATCTCAAGAGTCGTGTGAGCACAAGGCAATTATTTTACTCAGT
Source organism: Lissotriton helveticus (assembly GCF_964261635.1). Lineage (NCBI taxonomy): Eukaryota > Metazoa > Chordata > Amphibia > Caudata > Salamandridae > Lissotriton > Lissotriton helveticus. The sequence continues at coordinate 1,627,486,653 of NC_136065.1, read as the reverse complement.
CAGTACGTGCATTCTTAGTCTCATCAGAATGTAGAGAAAAGGAAGAGACGGGCGTGTTCAATAAAAGATGTTATTTATTGATCAGTCTCTTTTCTCGTACAAGAGAAATGGATCGATATTCTTGCGATACTTATAGTTAAGTAAAGTGCATACATTAGAAGCAATAGTATAAAATAATACTGTAAAAACATTGATATGGTTTCTGAGCCATATGATGTTTAAAATGATTAAAATATATTTACATACACATATACATTTGACTAAACGTACTCAACTGGTGTTTCTAAATACGCCTACCCCGTGTACCTGACCTAAGTCTAATACGTGGGCGGGAATAGAAAGTTACAGTTTAAGTTAAGTTTGTTTTTGCCAAGTGAATAACTAAAGAATTCTCTAGGAGGGGTTATTCAGTTCTGTACCTGGAATTTAGGATGAATGAGGAATGGTATCTCTTTCTCTGCTCTCGATATTCCAGGCTGCCTGCGAGGGCTGCCCAGAAGCGCCGGTGCTGGGTCTCTCGGCTTGAGATAGCAGCGCGTCTCTCAGCGCGTCAGGAAGGCGGGGCTGCTGCCTGCGGGGTCTGCTTCGGCTCTCTGCTTCGGCAAGTATGGCTGCTCCGTCTTGTCACCACGCGTGTGTTTTGCATAGGGCAAGGTCGGCAATATTTATACCTTAAAGGTGCCGGGATTGACGTAAGGATGGACATAGGTACGTCAATAAAGATGTCATACGACTTGCTCGTTAGCACATTCTTTACTAAAGTTCTCTGTGAAATCAAAACAATGGCCGCACGGATTATCCAGGTTGTCATAGGTTTGATTTGTTATGAGAACGTCGTATGCCTTATCAGGGGCTGGAGGAATATCGCTTGTCTAATTAGATCTCAAGCGTTATGACCTAATCAGATAACACGTTCCTGTGCCGTAGTGTGACTGCGTCAGATAACGGTATCTGCATCATGGGGGATTTCTTGCCTCATGGGCTGACTGTTAGTTAACTAGCTAGTAAGTTTAACCAGAATAGGGTCAGGAATAGGGGGATCGATTCAGAACCTATAGAAATACACGACACCCACTCCACGCTAACTATGGTCATATCTACTAATTTATGCATAGTATAACATAGTACAACATACTATAGAGTATAGTGTATACCTTACCACCCCAAAATACATAAATGCATTTTGAAATTTTCAAATATACCGAAAAATTGCAGTCATATATATTGTATGCACTTAAGCTATGAATTAAATGCAAAAGTAAACACGCATTGTTATGCATTATTGCTTGTTGGTATATGAGAAATACACATGAAATGGCTCTTAATATGGCTATACAGAAAAAAAGTCGAAACCATTTCATCACATAAAATATATTGTGAACATACCAGTGGGCAGCTAAAGTCTATATAAAGTCTATAAAGTATCTAAAAAAATAGAAATCTTAGTTCTCTAGGAATAGTTTCTTACTTTAAGCAGAAGATCAGTGTCCCGGGAAAAAATATATAGAAAAATATTTTAAGGGCTTGCTGAAAAAAGTTGCTGTCCGTGAACTGGATTGTAATTGTTCATGTGACTTTATTTTTAAAGTTGAAGGCCGAATTCAGGGAACGCCGTGTGCGAGTTTACTCAAAAGTCTCTATTTCTGTTCCGGAGAGAACATCATATCATTCAGGCTTTCGAAAAAACTGTCAACAGCCTCATGGGAAAGTTCCTCTAAGTCGGAAATAGGGGTAACCATGCATTCATGCGCATGATTGTCTCCATTGACATTCTGATTTGCATTGCTGACAGAAGGTCGTACCTGTTCGATGCTGCTTTCATCTTGAACTTCACTACTCTTCAATCGCAGTGGTGAAGATTCCAGGAATGCCGTCATCAGAATTGGCAGCCTTTGAGGGCAGCACAGTGCGTGAACCTTGGTAGGAACCAACAGTGTATCTGCATCCACCGGCGCATCCGATTGTAGCGTCAGACAGGTGTCTAACACGCATTCTTCTCCGCATAGCAGACACCTTAGTACAGGTAAAACACACCTTTGCCACATTGGTCGAAATGATAGAAACCAAGTCATGTTTAGGTCTCTAAGCCGGGAGAGTCCCAGGATTTTTGATATCCGGTCCCGGTATCCAATGGCTAGGATCGTATCTTCCATTGTCGTGAGATTTTGTTCTGTGACATGGGTTGCCATAACGAAAAATAAGGACCAGGAATAGGATTCCTGCAATTAGTCCTAGGATCAGGGGAAGTCCGCCAAAAATCGAATGGACGAAATCTGGAACAATACCCAGTATGGCTTTGAATGGTGTTAATGCCATCGAAAATACTGTCTAAAATACCTTTGAGACCCCAGTGGTATCAGAAATATTTAAGATTTCGCTCAGGATTTCCGCGAAATGTACGGGGGAATTGGTTGATAATAATGTATGTATCTCTGCAGTCGTCCTTGCGACTTGTAGATCATACGTTTCTTTAGATGACGTGAGCCTTGTAGGCGTCTGAAGAAGCACTGTTTTCATTCTGCTTAAAGTGTCTATTCGAATAGAAGTAATTTTCAGACCGGGCCATGCCCTTGCCTCCCTGTCTGGAAAGGAGCTGGGGAACAAAGAACGTCCACAGCACTTGACCTTCGCCGTCGTAGTGACGAGATAAGGAGTCCCGGGCATAAGACTACAGCATCTGCGGTCTACAATAAGAATGTAACTCCCATTATAGAGTCTTTGAAAGAATGGTTCTATTTCAGTTGCAGGTGCGCCTTGCTGGTGACATGAAAGGTTGTATGAATTCCCTTCACAGGCTCCGTGCAAACTAATACCGTTACACAGAAGCGTGCCGCTTAGTGACATAGCACAATTGTTGCCACTAAGAAACACTTTCTGTCCTTTGTTACTGACACATGCATGTGAATAGGACAGGTTCCAAGTTGTTTTAAGGTACCCCTTTCCCAATTTCTCGTACATGCCAGCCTGTATATATTTTTGGCAGTATTGAAACCTGAAGGTTGAGATTGGAATATTTATGATTCCGTGGATTATCCATTCACTGACAGGTCGTTCTGACATTGTCATTGGTAATCTTTCTAGTTTTTCAATGCTCAAGATTGTATAATCAGCACCCTTCTGCGCCATACCGATTTGTCTATCAGTAAGGTTAAAGATTTGGAATAGTGACGTAGTGTTGATTAAACGCCAAGGCACGTAGCCTGAACGCAGATTTTGTAACGTCCAGCCAAGCTGTACGATAGAACGCAATTGTAACTGACCATGTTGTAATAACAGTAAGTCTTGCGATAATATATCGATTGCTGAAGACACAATGCTGTCCAATGAAAAAATTCTGGAGGACAGAGTCATTAACCCATTGTCCACTACAGAAAGTGATTTTTCCAAATTAATACGGTCAATTTCCCGTATTCTTTCTGCTGTCTCAATTTGAGTAACCTTCCAGGCCTCATTGTATGCTGCATATACAGAGGCTGCTATGAAACGCTTATGACGCTGTTTGCGTGGTCCCAGTATGAAATCACGCAAGTCAGCACCATCAGTAAGTAAAGTTAGGTGTTGCTTAATTTCAGGCAGTGTGGAAGTTTGTAGCCATTGAAGGCATAATTTGCCCACACTGTAGGTTGTTATTATCCCTGGGTGATGTCTTTGGGGATATCTAGGGTCTGGCCTGTTCATTTTGAAACCCTGTGTTTTATTCAGGAATCTATCTTGACAGTTATTTGTATCTGTGGGCCAGATCAACCATTGTTTCCAATCAGGATGTGTTCTGTTTTGGTTAAGTATATGGTTTATGTCTATATCAGAGTTATTGCTAAACATTGTTGGCTTTGGAATAGACAGGTTATTTAAATCTTTGATTTTTGCTAGGCCAAGACAGGTGGTTTGTTGAACGGTGTCATTTAAAAATATCATTTGTTCTGGGATCATGCAGGCTCTAAACAAAGCTTCTAAACCCTGTACTTGCCATTCTTTTGTACCCCAAACACTTTTCAAATCAACATTTTTGTCCCAATAATCAAATCCAAAGGTATTCATTTTTTCAAAGAAAGAATCTGAATATATCAATTTTGTGTTGGTTATCATGGTTTTCATCCCTGTCTTGTTTGACAATTTGTAATAAAATGTTTCAGCATTAGTTATGTTAAAACCTGAAAAATATGAATATTTGTCATAAACGGTTCTAGAGCTCCCTTTTGGAGGTGTAGCACAATGTTCCCATTGATTATAACTTAAAACATTTCTAGGTTGTGCAGATTTATGCACGAAATGGTTACCATAATGGTTATAGCAGTACATGCTGTCATAATTTGTAGAACCCTGCAAATAATCATGTTTTGTAAATTTAGCAGACATTACTAAGTCAGACATCATATTGTTAATACTTTCAAAGTCCCAATCATCAGCAAATGAGTTTGGTTTTGCAAAGTCACTCAAAGAGATCTTAATTTGGTGTGGATATTTCAGGATCTCGACCGGACCATAAATTTCATAGTCCGTGTTGTCCCAGGCTACCCCACCAGGTATTGGAATTGCTGTGAAGTTGGCTGAAGAAAGTTCTGAAGAAAGTTCTCGTTTCTCGACGTGTGAAGATGTGTGTGGTTTGAGGACCAAGTTGATGTTCTGACTTGCTGTGTCCATTTTAGCATATTTTCCCTCAATGAAGCGTCCCAAGGTAAATACCATGATGAGCCAAAGTATGAGGATAAATGCACCAAAACCCACCCAAAATTCAATCCATGGAGAGATCAGATATGTTTCTTTTAGTTGTTTCAAAAGTTCCTTCGCTTTGTCTTTAAAGGATTTTGATGATGGCTGTGTCTTTTGTTCGCTGAAACCGTCGGAGGAATCATCGAAGTTGATGAAGTAACCGGATGCAGTTCTGTCAATTGTTCCAATTGGTTCAGGATTTTTGTTTCTTGCATTTTCACTTGGTACTTCTGTATAGATTGGTGTCTCTCTGCTAAATGTCTTTATTTGGGTTTTCAGAGGTCTTAGTTCTATTGCATTGTTGCATAGTCCTTGTTGTTCTTCTGTAGGCGTTTCGAATGTGATGAGCCTCTTTGTTAGGACCTCTGTACTGGTAGCAAACCTTGGTGTTCTGCTACTTATTGGGAGTCCACTTGGCCTACCGTTGGTTATCGGCCACATGTTGTGGTTTTACCAGGTCGATGGATACAACTCGGTTCTCCTTTTTTCCAGCAAGTGGCGGTAGTACAACTGATCTTGTCCCGTTGACAGACAATACAGGAACTGCTTTTCTGTAAGAAGGCCCAAATTCCTTCTTTACCGCGATCTTCTCCCTGACTAGATCCCCGACTTTTGGAATCCAGACAGGTCTTGCTGGGACAGGTGGTGAATCTTCAGTGGTCGTTGGCTGTTCTTTCAACTGTATGTTGCTCAGGTCTTTTCTTGTTTTGTTTAAGTCCTGCAAAATAGCCAAACGGTCTTTGACATCAAAGCTTTTTCTGTTACCACTGAAGTCTGACTATCAAGGTCAGAGATCAACATCCTAGTTCCGAATAATAATTCGTACGGACTGAATCCCTTCAGAGAATTTCTTGGCAAGTTATTTAGACTACGTTGGACACTTATTAGATGTTTGACCCACCCAGCTCCCGAACCTAATATCCTTTCTATTATAGATTGCTTTCTGTCTTGGTTTTTTCTTTACACCATCCCATACCCTCAGGAAGGAAGTGAGAAGATTCCCGCTGGGCTGTGCTCATTTGGCCATTCTTTCCCCCCCCCCAGGCTGGATTGCCTGAGAAAAAGAAAAAATTGGTCGAACGTAGCATGCTCTTAGCGTATATGCCATTTAGACTCGCAAATCTTGTATAACAGTCCGGACGTCAGCCGAGTGCTGTGGATCTACATTATAAGTGGGAACTAGCCTGTATATGTTAATCGCAAGCCATTCTTTTTACTGGTAATATTATCTGCCTTGATACGACGAGGTATTAAACTGCTTCTCTCCCCACTGCGATCTCTGTTGCAGTTTGGGCAGTTTTTTACAAACATGGTGTAGTGCAGGCTCATGCCTGGCCACCAGTACCGTGATTGTAATTCTTCCAGAGAATCTTTTAATTTAAGGTGTCTGAGACCCTCGCCCATGTGTGCGTCTGCGATTAACAATTTTCTCCTGTCCATGTTTGGAATCACTCTATCCCCCACTCCAGGGATTCGAGCAAAAGGAATGGAGTTTGCATCTATGATGTATGTGTAATTGAGTGGATAGTTGATCGGTAACGCCGAGCAGTCGCCTTTTGATGACGTTTTTACTGCCAGCAATGTTTCGCCGTCAATGTATTTTAATGTACGCTTTTTCCGATCTACGGGAGCCGGTTTACTGGCTGCCGCTGCGGCTGTTTCAGCCAATGAATTCCCTACAACGTGAACGCCATCACGCTGGTGACTCAGTGAGTGTGTCACGTGAGTCTTTGGTAGTTCTTTTTTCAAAAGAGCTACCTGTTCCCAGAGCAGTCTCTGCTTTATTGGTGCATCCGTGTCATCTTTGTAATCGTTCTGAATCCAGGTCTGCAAATCCTTGTTATATGCTTTGACGCAGAAATATGAATCTGACACTATAAGTGTCGGGAATTCGCGATCCGCATTATCTAGCGCCATTTTCAAAGCTAATATTTCAGTTTGTAGTTCTGAATTCGTTTCTACTGAGTGTGATTTTGTTAATAGAGGTCTTAGTTTACCTCCGTGCCACACTTCTTTTGTAATCTCACATGTGGGATTGTATGCATGTTCTCCCCAAACGGAGGGTTGAGCATGTCCGTCTGTATAGATTACACAGGCGTAGTGTCGTAGAGGCAGAATGTCGATTGGCAGAGGATACGTTTTTTCATATTTTAGATTTTTTAATTCTTCTAGTTCTGGATCAAAGAAGTAATATACTTTGTCCGTTGTGATTGAATTTACCCATTGTAACCATTCTGGATCCAATGTTGTAGTTGGTAAATTACACGGTGTTGTTAGTGCCTCGAAGGCTGATTCAGCTGTTCTGACTGTGATATGTCTACCGTCAGCTATGTCTTTTTCTCTAGCTATTGCGGTTTGAACTGCTTGAACAATTTTTCCTTTGTTGTTGAATCTCTGTTCAGCTTTTGTGTACAAATGTGATTTAAATGCAATTGGTACCTTATCTCCCTCATTAGAGGTTAGGTATGTGAATCCGCATCTCCCTGGGATGACTCGGATCACAAGGTTGCGTGTATTATCACGGGTTTCTAATTTTGTTTTAATTAGCATGTCTGTTTGTAAGGATCTCAAAATTTCTGTGTGTGCTTGAGTCCAACTGGATCTTTTAAAGTCTGGTTTAATTAGATCATAAAGGGGTTTGACCCTTTCTGCGTAATTTGCAATATATGTTCTTCCGAAATTTAGGAAGCCTAGAATTGACTGTAGGTTTTTTAGTGTTTTAGGAGCTTGGATTACGGCACATTTCTCTAGGAAATTGTCTGCCAGGCTTTTGCCTTCACTTGATAACTCATATCCTAAGAATAGGACCGTCAGATGGGCAATTCTGGACTTTTTGAAGTTGAATTTGTAACCCTCTGCAGCGAAACCAAGTATTATGGTGTTCACTCTTTTCAAGTGAGTCTCCAAGTCATCATCTGTTAAGTAAATGTCATCGACATAAGATAATGCTTCATCATCATATAGTTCTAGTAATTCTGTTACTCTCGCTGAGAATACCCCCGGGCTGTTCTTGTACCCCTGGGCTAACCGACAGAATTGTTTTTGAGTGCCATTTACTGAGAATGCAGTTAAATATCTGCTCTCTGGTGCTATGTTTTGACAAAAGAATCCGTTGGAGATGTCCAAGGTTGTTTTGTATTTTTTGCGCACTATGTTATTCATTAGTGCAGCACTGTGTGAGTTTTGCACTGCAAAAGTTTTGCAACATGTGTTAAGGTGTCGGTAATCCAAAACTAGACGGTACGAATTGTCTGGTTTGGAGACCGGAAACAAAGGATTGTTCATTTGTGAGGTGCAAGTTTCAATCACCCCCTGGTATTCTAGCTGATCTAGTATTTCATTTACTTGTTTTTTAGCTTCTTGCTTAATTGGGTACTGCCTTTGTGCAGTTGGTTGTGATTTTAACTGGATTTTGTGAGGAGGAGAATCCTCATCCCATCCTACATGATTTTTATATAAAGCAGGTGCTAAGGCCACTGCCCACTTTCTAGCAAGTGTGTATTTTTTATGAATCGGGATTTGATTCGAGAAGGCAGGCATAATTACTTCTTCGCCATGAGGGCACTCCCTGACAAACTCTGGTGGCCAGTCTTTTTCAGCTAGAAGGATGTCATAGCCTTTGGATAGGTTATCCCAAAATAGTCCCCTTATTTTCCTAGTCTTATCTCCCTCTATACGTAATGTTATCTCGTATATTTTGTGGGGCTTGCTAACTCTGGTATCTGCAGTTTCCACTTGAAGGTATTCATTCGTGTCCACTGTCTCCAGATGATCCATAAGGACTTTGCGAGCTATGCTCACCTCTGCTGCGCTGTCTAGCATTGTCTGAGCCCATTCTCCGTTTTTCAGTTGTGTCCTCAGTATTCTCGGCATTGTTAACTACCTTGATACTGGCTACCTTCTTTTTTGGAAATTGTGATTTCTTTTTCAGTTGAGCAGGTTCCTTGTCTTTGGACTTGGCGTGCTCTTCTGATCGTCCTCTTCTTTCCGATTTCTGCGAGGAATTCTGAAAAGATTGAGAGGGACGTGTATCAATGTCTTTATCTATCAGGTTTTTTAATATTATCCCTATTTCTAAGGTTATATCTATTCCCAGAGGGTTCACTCTGAGGTGACCTTTGTCTCGGGTTTGGAGATTTCTCTCTTCGCCTAGGAGACCTTCCTCTGGACTGGAATTTCTTTTCTTTTGGATTGGATTGTTTGTTTCCATCCCAGTTCTTTTTTGGTGAATTATTATTATTATTAAAAAACATTTTTTCTGGACTTGTAGTCAGTTGCGGTTTTACTGGTATTCCACCTAGACTATCTCTGCCTAGTTCTTCATAGGATTTTTCTATGATTCTGGCAATTTCAGCTGGTTGGTCTGCTATATCTGTCTCTTTTAACCTCTGGCGGATCGCCACGTTTGCTGCTTCACCCTTTATGTTGGCTAGTAATATAGCCGAGACCTGCTTGAAGTCTTTTAGTAATTTCATACCAAGAGTTAAAGCAGGTTCTGGACCATATTCATCTTGAATTTGTTTTAGCACATCTGGTATTACCGAAATGGATGGAACACCGTGCGTTTTTGTGTAGATGGAAGCAAAGACTGTACCCCAAGTGTCACAGTCCTCAATGTGTGGTGCGATTCCCATTGGGAGACATATAGTCAGAATCCTGTGTTTTTCCAGCGGGGTGGTGTCAGGAAACACCGCCTCTATTTGGGTAATTTTCTGTGCCAACCAGAATGGTATCTGTTCCCGTTTAGCTGGAACTTTACCTAGGCAGGATTGGATGTTCTGTGGTGTAATTTTATTTGTGTTCCCCTGGTGAGGGGTCAGCTGTGGAAGTTTAATCGCTGGCTGAATTGTTGAAGTCCGCATTACATACTGAACTAATTGTCTGTGAATTTTTAGTAGTTGTTTTAGCTGTATTAACAGCTCTGCTGCAGGCATTCTTTCGATGTCTGGATATGGTGTGTATCCGGCTAAGACCGGCCACGTTGCTCCTGGTCTTCCTAAAGGACCGAGCCTTGTAATGTGATTATTATGTTTTAGGGCGCCATCAAATAAGAGCAAATGCTCTTGGAATTTGAGTGGTACTTCCACCTCCTCGAAAGGAGTGTACGTTTCAGGAGGTTCCTCTACTTTGTAATAGTGGAAGTACTTTGTTACAGCATTTGCTGCTGGAAAATGTATCCATGTATAGTATACCTCTGTCTGCCGATATTCGTGTGCCTCGATTACGAATATGACTGTGCCACCTCTAGGTGTCAGTCCATTTTCTATAAGTTTTAAGGTTATAGATCTTCTTTTAATGACCGGAATGAGTATTATATCCGCGTCTGCTGCTTGCATGGTAGCATCAGCATCTGCTATTTCAGTAGCTAATCTAATTGCCTCTCTTTCTCCATCACTGTCTCCCATTTTACTGACAGGATGGTATTATTTTTATTTGCAGATCAGGTTTCTTATGGAAACAGAGATTAGATGCACAATATTCTGGAACTGTTTTATCCTTCAACGTTGACTAGACCAAAAACCATACATAGGAGTTCCCTCCTGCGAGGTTTTGGAGGATATAATAACCTTTCACCCACTCCAGACGTCTTTGGAGTATTTGGAAAAAGGGGTCTGAGTGAGAAAGCACGACTGAGTTACTCTAAATGTCTTATGTTAGTTTTATCGCCCTTTCCAAACGCGTTGGGCGCCATGTAGTGTAGCTCCTATTTTCCCAATAGGCTCTGCGCATTGGAATAGTACCTACAGCAGTAAAGGCCTAGGCCAGACGTTAACTAGGTCTACTACTGTCGATACTAGACTTAATTTTTGGGTTTGCCAGCTAAGCTCAGAGTTCGCTAGAAACTTTCTCGAATGTTCAAGGAAGGATTAACTTCCCTGATTAGACAAGAAGGGATTTAGTTTCTGACAACCATAGAACATGACAACTTTGCTCTCCCCTAATCAAGAGTCAATCTCAAGAGTCGTGTGAGCACAAGGCAATTATTTTACTCAGTCAGTACGTGCATTCTTAGTCTCATCAGAATGTAGAGAAAAGGAAGAGACGGGCGTGTTCAATAAAAGATGTTATTTATTGATCAGTCTCTTTTCTCGTACAAGAGAAATGGATCGATATTCTTGCGATACTTATAGTTAAGTAAAGTGCATACATTAGAAGCAATAGTATAAAATAATACTGTAAAAACATTGATATGGTTTCTGAGCCATATGATGTTTAAAATGATTAAAATATATTTACATACACATATACATTTGACTAAACGTACTCAACTGGTGTTTCTAAATACGCCTACCCCGTGTACCTGACCTAAGTCTAATACGTGGGCGGGAATAGAAAGTTACAGTTTAAGTTAAGTTTGTTTTTGCCAAGTGAATAACTAAAGAATTCTCTAGGAGGGGTTATTCAGTTCTGTACCTGGAATTTAGGATGAATGAGGAATGGTATCTCTTTCTCTGCTCTCGATATTCCAGGCTGCCTGCGAGGGCTGCCCAGAAGCGCCGGTGCTGGGTCTCTCGGCTTGAGATAGCAGCGCGTCTCTCAGCGCGTCAGGAAGGCGGGGCTGCTGCCTGCGGGGTCTGCTTCGGCTCTCTGCTTCGGCAAGTATGGCTGCTCCGTCTTGTCACCACGCGTGTGTTTTGCATAGGGCAAGGTCGGCAATATTTATACCTTAAAGGTGCCGGGATTGACGTAAGGATGGACATAGGTACGTCAATAAAGATGTCATACGACTTGCTCGTTAGCACATTCTTTACTAAAGTTCTCTGTGAAATCAAAACAATGGCCGCACGGATTATCCAGGTTGTCATAGGTTTGATTTGTTATGAGAACGTCGTATGCCTTATCAGGGGCTGGAGGAATATCGCTTGTCTAATTAGATCTCAAGCGTTATGACCTAATCAGATAACACGTTCCTGTGCCGTAGTGTGACTGCGTCAGATAACGGTATCTGCATCATGGGGGATTTCTTGCCTCATGGGCTGACTGTTAGTTAACTAGCTAGTAAGTTTAACCAGAATAGGGTCAGGAATAGGGGGATCGATTCAGAACCTATAGAAATACACGACAACTCCCCTTCCCTTCCCCCGCCCCATTCCACTTCTGTTGGGGGAAGACTACAACAATACCTACCAGCCTGGGAAAACATCACATCAGACAGGTGGGTGCTACAAATAATCCAGTCAGGTTACTGTCCCAAACTAACATCTACCCCCCCCCAAACATACCACCCACACAGCGTCCAATGTCACAAGAACATCTGATACTGCTCAGACAGGAGGTTCTATCCCTCCTGCAGAAAAAATGCTATAGAAATAGTTCCAATGCTTCAGCAAAACAAAGGAGTATACTCCCTGTATTTTTTTAATCCCGAAGAAGGACGGATCTCTAAGGCCTATCCTAGACCTCAGACCCCTAAACCTGTACATACAGTCAGACCACTTTCATATGGTCACACTCCAACAGGTCCTTCCGCTCCTTTTACAAGACGACTTCCTTGTCACTCTGGATCTCAAGGACGCCTACTTCCACATTCCTATCCTCTGCTGTTTCCCTTTGCTTTCGCCACCCGCCTGCCTTTTGTGGCACTGCGGCGGGAGGCGGCTATGTTTGTCAGTTTTTTATGCTTACTCTTTGTACGCGCCACCCGCCTGCCCCTCGGGGCACTACGTGGGCAACAGTGGTGCTGCGCGGCGTTCTGTTGCCCTTTGCTGCCGCTCGTGCTGCTCACGCCTCCCGCCTGCCCCTCGAGGCTTGCGGCAGGCGAGGGCTGTGTTGTGAGGCGTTCTGTTGCTTCTTACAGCCGCTCAGGCTGCTCACGCCGCCCGCCTGCCCCTCGAGGCTTGTGGTGGGTGACGGCTGTGTTGTGAGGCGTTCTGTTGCTCCTTCCAGCCGCTCATGCTGCTCGCGCTGCCCGCCTGCCCCTCGAGGCGGGCGACGGCTGTGTTTTGGGGCGTTCTGTCCTCATGCTGCTCACGTCTCGTCGTGGCATTGCGGCAGCGAGTGGCGTTCGGTCCCGCATCCCCGCAGGGAAGGGCGCTGGTTTCCCTTTTGTTCCCGCCATCTGGCACTTTTGGTGCTGCGGCAGCTGTACGGTTCTGGTTCCCCCACCTACACTTCGAGGCTTAGCAGCGGGCGGAGGCAGTGCTGCGCGGTTGCCTTGGTGTAGCTCACCTTCATTTTTACGGCGGGCAATGTGGGGACTCGGAGCCTGTATCCTCGGTGCTCCAACTCCACGCACTCTGCCTGCTGAGGCTGCATGTCAGTGATCTGCTGTGAGGCGCTGTCAGGCGGCCATGTCTGTAATGCATTTTTGCCCGCACCCATGTCCCGGTCTCCCCTGCTTTCCTTCTGGTGCCGGGACAGGTTGGGTCCTCAGAGCTGCCATGGGGTCCACTCGTGGAGTCATGTCCGGTGCTTCGGGAGTTTTACGCGGGGCTAGGCAGCGGCGGGTGCTGTTTTTTTCTTCCTGTGTGTGTTTCCCGGCCTCAGTTGAATAGGGTTAGGGTTCTGGCAATTGGGAGTTCCTCGCTCGGACAGCCTCCGTGGGGCGGGGCCTGGCTCCCTCGGCTTCGCTCTGGGTGTCCCGTCTGGGGGTTTGGCGGGGGTGCGGGCTGCGGCCTACTCAGTGGTGTCCTCTCATCTTGCACATCCGTGGTTTTGTTGGGGTGTCTTCGGCCCGCGCTCTCCGTTCTCACCACGTTTGCGGCTCTGTTGGTGGTGTCCGCTCCGTGATTTTGTGTTTTGGGCTCATGGTGGCCCTCTGCTGGCAGGTGCTCATCCTCTGTATGGGTGTTATAAGTTCATAATTTTCTGCGCCCTTTTACATCTCCTAGTGGTTCTCTGCCTCTTGTTGCTGCGCTTGGTCTCTGTTACCCTCCTGGCTTTTTTTTCGTTGTGACGTTTGTTCCGGGTCATGGCCGGCTTGAACGGTCGACCTTGACACTGGGGGACTGGGTTCCTGTCTTGGCACACACGCTCACCTTCCTGTGTCTCTGGGCTCTTCACTTATTCTCCCCGTGCTGCGGTGCCAGGATGCCCTCTGGGGGTCCGTGCTCATCTGATTCCCTGGTCTTTGTGCTCCATTCCATGCTCTTCTTGACATGGTGTTGGGTCCTTCCGGGTGTTTTCCTGATCTGGTGCTCTCATCGGTGGCACATCTTCTAATTTGGTGCTATACAGGATTGGGTGCACATGGTTGTCGCATAAGGCTGGTGCTGCCGAGCTTCGGCCTCTGAAGGCTGGTCAAGACTCACGTTGGATCGCCATCCTGTGATTTACGACGTGTATACATTCTTGTATGGTGATGCTCGTGTACGTTGCTCCGATGTTGCACTGTCACGCTGATGGTCGAGTTTTTTTAACACAGGATGAATGTCTGTTGCACTGTTGTGTTTAGGGGCATTCTTGACTTCCGTCCTGTATTCTTTTGTCCCCGCCTGCTCCCCTTCATTGTACGGGGTGTGTCCTGGTTGATGTGGCCTTCTTGGGCTCCAAGGGTTGTGGGCGACTGCACGTTGGATTGGGGCGGGCCTCTGTTATTCTCCTGTTTTTCCTTCAGGCTGCTTCTGTGGTCTCCAGGTGAACTTTGGCTTTTGCTCCTGTTCCTGGAGTCTAGTTTTTCTTGCCTTGGGCCGCAGCAGTGGTGTCCCTGCCTCCTCCTGTTCCGTGGCTCGGCAGGCGTCCCTTGCACCCTCCCCCTGGTTGTTTTTCTCTTCGCTTCCTGGGGGGTGGGGCTCTGTTGCCCCTGATGGTTCGTTCCAGTTGTCGGTTGTTCGGCTCCCCGGGTTTGTCCCACGTGCTGTGGCTCTGTGGTTGATCTCCACCCTTGGGTTACTGTCCCCCTTCGTCTGGTTTTGTGTGGCCCCTGACTGTTTATGTCTTGTTTCTCTGCCCTGGTAGGGTTATTCCGTAGGGTGGGTTTTGGGCTCCTTGTGCTTGGGTGCCTGCCCGGTCTGTCCATCGGGGGTCCTCCCTTCTGGTTGGTCCCGGTGCTCTATGGTGTTTCCCGACTTTGCCTGTTCCTGTGGGTGTCCTTTCTCTTCCCGGTGTCTCCTTTCCCGCCCTGTCTGCCGGTGTGACTGGTGGTCTTTGTGTCCTGACACCCCCTTCCCGGGCGTTGGCGGCCTTTTTCGGCCTGTGGGGCGTGCTGGGGTTCCCGGCCTGTGCTTTCTCTTCGGAGCTCTGGGCTCTGCGCATCTTCTGTTCCCTTTGCTTCCGTGACATGGTGTGGTATTCTCCACTATAAACTTTCTTCCATGTTTATCTCAGACTTGGTGTTCCAGTGTGGAATGGAGTTACTTAGACTGTTTGGTCTTAGTAACAGACCATTTGTCAGCTGGACTCTGGAGAATGAGGTTTTTAGATTGAATCTTACAATAAAACCTCTGCTTCTTCAACATCAACCTGACTCTTGCGTAATGTGCAAAAACCTTTTTCCATTTAAGCCAAGGAATGGGGGGATCGCCCGGCTCAGAGAGGAAGAAAGGTGGAGCTGTAACGTTATGCATGCTGAAAAGAAAAAATAAATTACAGTACTCAGAACCCTTATGTGTGTTAAAGAAACAGTTAAAAAAAAAAACAAGAATACAACTGAGTGTTCCCTTTCCCCTTTTTTTTTTAGTTAAAGCAGGATTTAACATAAAATGATTCTAGATACAGTTTAAAACAAGACTAAAAACAGTTTAGTATACTGTATTTGTGAAAAACATTTTTTTTTTAAGTTTGATAACAAGCGAAGAAGTTTATATTGAATGACTGGCTCACGCTGTGCCTATCAGCAAGAAGAGTGAATTCAAAGTTACCGGAATATGACAGATGACTGGCATATGCTGTGCCGATCAGCGAGATGACTAAGCAATAATATACTGGAAATGCTGTGCCGATCAGCGAGTAAACTGTCGGCTTGAAAGAACACGAACTTGCTTACTTGTAGTGTCTTGGTGAGAGTAGCAGCCGGAGTAACAGCCGAGGACGAAGAAGGTGTCCCACCGGTTCAATTAGCTTTGGGATTGATACGACGTGTAGGACAAGATAGAATCAATAAAGTTCTTTACCTTCTTTTTTTTTTTTTTAAATGGCCGATCACGCGATGACGTCAGTGCTCTTCGCAAACTTGCTTCTACCTGCTCTTTTGCTGGAACTTTGGATGAGCGTCTCAGAGACCAATTAATGCTTGGTTCTTCTCTTGAGAAAGCTAAGGACAGTCTATGGCAAAAAGACAATCCCACTCTCCAAGAGGTAATTGTAGCACTCAAATTACACGAACATTCAAATACCTGCTCTGAGGTGATTCGGAAAAACATTTCTGAAGAGAAAAAAGGATCTACTGAAGTAAAGGAAATAAAGACTTCCCCAAGAACTAACAGAGTGAGACCTGCATCCTCTAGTCTTTCCAAGACTTTAGAGATTCTTTCATCATGTTCCTTTGGTTTATTGCTCAGGAATCAAACCGAAACGCTCTTTGGTAGAAGCAATCTCCAACCTGAAATACCCTAGCTGTAAGGATGAATTAGTGAAGTTTCTAGGGATGTCCGAATTTTACAACAAATTCGTTCCTGGGTTTGCTCAAAAGACAGAGAAAATGAGGAATTTATTGAAGAAAGGCCAAGAATTTCTCTGGGACAAAGATTGTTCACTTGAGTATGACCACATCAAAAACTGTCTTAGCCACGCTCAAGATTTAGCTAGTTTTGACCCCACTGAGGATTCATTCATCATGACTGATGCAAGCTGTAAAGGTATTGGTGCGGTGCTTTTGCAAAAAGGTGAGAAAGTAGATAAGACCATTCTTTTCATATCAAGGCCTTTAAAAGGTGCCGAGTGCAATTACTCGGTTGTTGAAAAAGAAGCTTTGGCTGTATACTGGGCTGTTCATAAGCTTAAGACGTTTGTGTGGGGTAAAAGTTTCTCAGTTATTTCAGATCACAAGCCTCTTAAAGAGGTCTTTGGAAAGAAAGGTTTAGATTGTATTTCACACAGAATAAGAAAATGGGTGGTAGCCTTACAGGATTTTGAATTTAGTGTTTCTTATTTGCCTGGGTCAAACAATATACTTGCAGACTGTTTATCAAGACTCACGGGAGATGCTATGGCTGATGACATGGATGATACCTCTGTTGGCAATGAGGATTCTTTTGAGAACTTTAAAGTGTGTGTTGTCACACAAGGTGTGATCACGGAGGGTGAATGGACATCTGAGTTAGTTTCTGACCCGATTCTTCAACTTGTTGTTGGATTTCTACGTGATGGTTGGTGCCAAAAAAAGGACTGCAGTGAAGAAATTAAAGGGTTTTGGTGTGTAAAGGATCAACTCTCTATGCTAAATGGTTTGTTAGTTAGAGGGAGTAGACTCATACCTCCAGTGAAACTTAGGTCAAAGATAACTGATTTTGCACACTCTAGTCACATGTGTATTGCCAAGACCAAGGCGAGAGTTAGAGACACATATTGGTGGTCAGCCATGGACACAGAAATTGAAAGATTAGTTCGTGATTGTGTACAGTGTTCTTCTAGCGATAAGATTTTGAAATGTAGAACACAACCCATGATCATCAGAAAACAATCTGAGGGTCCGTGGGTCGATATCTCTTTGGACATTTTGGGTCCCGTCAAGGTGAACAGTCAGGATAAATATGTTCTGGTGTGTGTGGATATGTTTTCTAGATGGCCCTTCATAAGATTGTATCTCGTGTAGATTCTTCCTCAGTCGTCTCGTTTCTAGATGGACTATTTGCTCATGAAGGTTTACCAAGTTCAATTCTTACTGACAATGGGGTGCAGTTCACCTCTACGCTTGTAGAGAAGTTTTTGAGTGAGAGGAGCATTGTTCACAAGCGTGCTTCCGTATATCATCCGGAAAGCAACGGTGTTGTTGAGAGATTCATTAAAGTTCTTAAGGAAGCGATGCAGTTAGCTCTTGTTTCTAAGTGTTGTTGGGAGGAGGCTGTAGAGAAGAAGGTCTGTGAATACAGATTCACCACACACTCTTCCACTGGCGTTACTCCGTTCATCTTATTCAAGGGTAGATCTGCCTGTACCCTTCTCAAACCCTCTTGGGTTTTAAGTAAACTTGGTCAAGCTGGAGGCTCTTGCGATAACACACGTGATTCTACTACCTGGAGAGAGAAAGAATTAGAGAAAATGGTTAGAAGGAAGTGTGAGTATGATGAAAAGAAAGCCGTTAAAAAAACTGTTGAATGTGTGGGGGATGTAGTAAGGATCAAGTTACCTGAAAGGAAGTTTAGAGTCTCCAAATTTAGTAAAGCTATAAAAGTTATTAAAGTATTAGGGAACGCTATCAGAACTCAAGACCACAAAGTTTGGAATCTCAGTAGGATTGTTGTCTGTCGTTCTAATAGTGTCATACAGGACACTGATTCTTCTTCATCCATGCCTTCATCTGCTGGTGAAGTGAGGAGGTCCACGAGGGTGAGAGTTAGTTCTTCACGTTTGAATGGATTTGTTACTTCCTGAAATAAGAGGTTAATTTTCCTAAAATAAGAGATTCATTTTCCTCTTGTATTTTGCTTTTGCCAAATCTTTAATTTTAAGCGTTATTAATGGGAGGGAGGTGCTGTGGTATTCTCCACTATAAACTTTCTTCCATGTTTATCTCAGACTTGGTGTTCCAGTGTGGAATGGAGTTACTTAGAATGTTTGGTCTTAGTAACAGACCATTTGTCAACTGGACTCTGGAGGATGAGGTTTTTAGATTGAAGCTTACAATAAAACCTCTGCTTCTTCAACATCAACCTGACTCTTCATCATTTACAAGGTGATACTACACATGGGTACTATAGCTCCATCTATCATTGGATATTTTATTTCGGTCCTGCACTATTTCGGTAACACTATGGTTTGTTTTGATGCTATAAACGCACAGATTGAAGTGGCTGCAAACTGTGATACTCACCTCCCCTTTTCTCACCCCCAAATCCTCTCCTACTGCTATGAACTAAACAATCTAAACCCTTCCTTCTTCTATTCCTCCACTATTCCTTTTACAATCCAAATAACCGCTCAAATTAATTTATATTTCCCTACACTAATTCACCACTAATCCTTTTTGGGTTCCAGAGTCGCTTGCTACTCACCAAAAAGTGCTACAACACCTCATTGGGGTGCAAGCGCTAAATAAATGCAAACCCTTCCCTCCTCCATCCCTCCACTATCCTTTTCAATCGAAATACTAAACTAACCGGTCTAAAGCTCAATTGAATTTCTTATGTCCCTAAACTAATTCACCACTAATCCTTTTCTGGTTCCAGAGTAGCATGATACTTGCCGAAAAGCGCTTCAGCACCTCGTCAGAGGTAGCAAGCGCAATATAAATGCAAACCCTTTCCTCTTCTATCCATCCACTATCCTTCTTAATCCAAATAACAGACAAACATCCTCGGCTCAAATTAATCTCCTATTTCACTATGCTAATTCACCACTAATCCTTTTTTGGGTCCGGAGTAGGGTGCTATTCGCTGAAAAAGCACTTTGGCGCCTCGTCAGTGGAAGTATGTGTTATATAAATGCAATTATAAAGCTCAAAATTAACATGTTGCATGGCTTAAGACTTGTGGAGACCTATTAGCTATGCCAATGTTACTTTGTATAAGATCAACGACTTCAAGGCCATTCCTGGATTTTATGTTAGTAGGATCTTTGCTGCCCTAAAAGTGAAAACTGAAATGCCCCAGGACCAAGAAAGGGTCAAACTTGAAGATGTAAGGAGACAATAGTTTTACTGCTGTAGCACGAATGTTTGTGTCCAGGTGGTCTATAGATTAAGGCTCCTCTGAATGAGAATGAGTGAAGAAAAATATGAAAGAGGAGAATCTCCTAGAGGTCGATTGAAATGAAAAACAAAAATCCAAAATATTACAACTATACTTTTCATTACAATTTATAGTGACACGGCTACCAGTCTTGCCTGCACCATGACGCTTTATAACATTCTAGTTTTGGGGAACAGCAATCTCTATTTCTGGATTTGTTGAGGTGTTTAACCAAATGTTGTGACAAAACAAATATCCAGTGGCAGGCTTTGGATCTTACCCAAAAAAAAGAATGCTATGCTTGCGAAGAGCATGAGAATTAAGATAGGCACAGTTTATGGTTGTCTTTGAGGAAGAAATATATAAATGGGCTGTTCCATTCTTGGCATGTCTGTCAAGCCCGAAGTAGTGCCCTGGAGTCACAAGAATCCACAATTAGATAAAGCAAAAGGACCTTCAGTGTCACCTGGAGTGCATTTACAAGAGTTAGTATTCTTATATATGAATTAAGGGAACGTGAAAACTTTGTTCTTACCTTAAATTCTCTTCCAGAAAGTCCTGGCGTCGTCCAGGCTCAGACGCGCTTGCCTATGGCATGCCTTCACGGTGCATGGACGCACCACGTCCATGTTTAAATTTCTGTTGCCGATCAAAATCTAGACCACAGCAATGGGAAGTACAGAAACACTCACAAAATAGCGACTATCCATGCTGAGAAAATAAGACCTTTCCTCTTGTTCTCGCATCTCATAGAACTTACAAGGGCACTGATCCTCCTTAAACTGAACTATACAGTAGTTATGCATGCCAGAAAAATTATTACAATAAAAACTAGCTACCTTGAACTCCTCGCTGAAGACTAGGTAGGTTACACTAGCACCTCCAGGGTTGGCTGTTTCCTTGGTCCAGGCAGTATTGGCACAGTTCCCAACACCAACGGCCTCTGCCTGTGTCATTGCTCCGAATCCACCAGGAGCCTGCATTTGTCTCACCAAGGATTGTTAGCAGACTTGTTTGGCCACACTCCCTATCACCTCATCATGGAAAGCTCAGACTCCATCTGACCATCTCCCTTGCCTCTTCACAAGCGACTGCTCTTGATGAAGCCATACACTGGGAAGAACATTAAACTAAGGTACCAGTATTGGAGTGCATGAATGACTGCACCCAACCAAATGGTACTATTTGGTGCTCGTGACTGCCTTGAAGGACTGTGTACCTAGACACCAGCAACCCACACCAGAGAATGAGGGCTTGTACCCTTTATGGGTGTTGTCTGTCCTCAACTCTTACCCCTAAACTAGTCCATCATCTACTGGCCCTCAGATAAGCTCATGTCTGAAAAATACTCTTGAGTCAGCCCCTCAAAGCCTCTTGCCTACATATACCAGACACCCAAAAATTGTTTTGAGGAATACCTTTGCTAAATATATCATGCTTATGGCAATGTTCCTCAAAGTTAAGGTGCCATTCTCCCACACAAGCAGCAAGCCAAGCAAGCAGCAGACAAGCAGCAAGAAAATATCTTGCTCAGGCAGGCCAATGCCATTACAATGTGGGCTAAATGTGTGGAATGTTTGCTGTGCCGCTTTGCTTCCAAATTGTGGCACGAAGTATGAGTTTATGCTCAACCTAGTCAAAGAGGTGAGCAGAAAATACTGTTGTACCACAGTCTCATTGACACTTCTGTCAGGAACTTGATATGGGAGCAGCAAGAAGGATGGATGAAATTATGTGAACTGAAGCCTGGGGGACATTTAAAAACAACCTTTCCCTCACATTGGAGATCAAAAACCTCTTCAGTCCCTCCACTGACCAAGTTCTCAAGCAGTACAAGGTCACATCCAAGTTGTTCCGAACAGATCCCACTCCTCCTTCCAACAGTTGAAGCTTTTCAAGGCCCCTTTCTGTGCCATATCTACATCCTCAGTCCAGTAAGAGGCGTTTCAGAGGCTCAGACAAATTTTAGGACGTCCAAAGGCTTCCCTGAGTCTATTTCGTTCCTTTATTGGTCTCAAATCAGCACTAATGCATAGGTTCTGTCTGTGGAGGACAGCTAAGCTCCAAGGCTTCCTTGCATGAAGTCCTTTCCATGCGGTCATCTACAAAGCTAAACATGCTTGCCAAGAATCCCTGGTGCAAAGTCTGACTGTGCTTAAAATTAATATGCTCAGTTAGAACACACATATCAGTGCCCATATCACTCAGTCAGAGGACAATTGTAGGTTCATAAAGTTAGAAATTGCTTTCCTTCAAACATATGAGGGGTAAACAGCCCACACACAAGGCCCATTGAAACTCTGTGACCCATGTGCCTCTACTTCCGCTAGTATTCCGCTGCTGATAGTAACACTTGAGGCAGTACTCTGTAGATGGAAAAGGATCTGTCAGAATTATGACTTGATCTTCGCACCACTATCGTCTGTTGTTGGATGTTCCTCTGAAAGTTGAGCGGCAAAGAAGTATTTAGGGTCTCTGATTTTCCCGCTCAATGCCTGTAATATTCAAGTGTGAATACGAAGATGCTATGCTGCAGAAAAGATGCACGTAGAATCAAGTTTTATTGCCACGTTTTACATGCATATTTAGTAGCATTTTAGATCACTTTGATATACATTGAGAAGCGGTTGGGCTGTGTTGCATGATCCTTGTTTTAGTTCTGTCTTGCTGATTTGTATTGCAAGTAACTTGAATAGATATTTACCACAATTGAATTGTTTTACAGGACCAAGGTGTTCAAGTCCCACTCCTCTGTGAGCCACAGGACGTCTCACACTGTCCCCCGTGCATCCTCGCAGACCGAGATCTTCCACTTGCGTGATCGGAAGGCAGGAGGACTTCCATTAAATGAGAAGATGGCGGAGGAAGAAGTGGAGAGAAGCTTGCCGCGTGGAAAGCGTGAGACTGCCAAGCTTCGCCAGCAACTCCTTCCCATCTTCAAACAGCAGGAGGTGGACTTTGTGCTACAGAATGAACAGTGCGAGCGAGACCTCAACAAGATTTCAGAAATGATACTTAACCTGAAATCATGAATTCCACCAGCCACCTTTCCAGAAGAAAACACCTCTCCTAAGGATTAAATTCCTCTTACCTAAAGGGGCATCCTACCTCCATAGTGCTACATTCAGAAAGCCAATGCTCTTTCTTTATGACATTTGCATCCTTTGCTAAGTATATGGGGATGCAGAGCTTCAATACGTTTGATGTGGCATCTAAACTGGCTTTCGATTGTTTTAGTGTGGTGCACATCCTGGATTCAGATCGCAGGGCCCAGAAACTGCAGTAAAGTAATGCGGTCAGAATCACATTGGGGCCACTTTCTGAATTCAAGGCCACTAACTTGTGTTGCGTACTTCAGAGTCTAAAAGGAGGCACATTTAGACACGCAGAAAAGAGGCCAGAATTGTGTGAGAAACCACATGTGATGTGACATGCAGAGGTGGATCTCGTGTTGGTGAGGAGTGGCAGCTCCAGGCAAGCATGGAGTCTGTGATGCAGACATGGTTAAGAAGATGTAGATACAAAGTTTAGTTCTTACGTAGTGTAGCAAGAGGAATGACACGTGAAGAGGGTTAAATATTAGCCTAAAGATGCAGACAGCACCTCTCCAGCTGCTTCTAAAATGGCTGAACACAGACATTCTATGGGTCTGAAAATGCTTGAGCAAATAAATGGCAAATAGG
The DNA here is from genome assembly GCF_964261635.1 of Lissotriton helveticus. Taxonomy (NCBI): domain Eukaryota; kingdom Metazoa; phylum Chordata; class Amphibia; order Caudata; family Salamandridae; genus Lissotriton; species Lissotriton helveticus. Next base: position 1,627,463,495 of record NC_136065.1, on the reverse strand, counting down.
GTGCCTGGCAAACCCAAGCAATAATTTTAAGCTGCCACCCTTTCTATTAATGTTAGGTGAAAGGGTACTGTTCTTCAGCTCAACTGCTAAAAAAAAGTATTTGTATAAGTTTTGGGTCTTGTAAACCTTGTGACATTCTACTGCAGAAACTGTGATAACAGAACCTGTTCTTCTAGATTGCTGAATTCTCTTGAAGTTTCATATTACATTTTAATGACCTCCGTTGCAATTGCTCGTGGGGACATAGGGGAAATTATGTGAAAGTCGGGTACGTAACTGAAAATTTCAGCCGCATGAAAGTGGTGCAGATGCAGAACAACAAAAAAGGCTCATCATAAAAAAAAAAGAAATCCAGCTGGATCATAAAACCTCTGATTTTAATGCTGATTTTATTGAAAGAAGCATTCCATTGCATTTTTGTTAAATTGCAAACTGAACTTTAAAAAAAAAATAACATTTTAACATTAAACAACTTTGCGTTAAATTGTGTAGTTTGTCTGTAAAGCGCCTCATATGACATTTCAGGTTAAAGATCAGTGAGCCTAGCATACATGTTTATTTCAAAAGTAACCAATTTTGTAAATGGTCGTGGGAGAATTCATCATTTTTCAGGACAATATCTGATATGTTGTTGAAATATTTTTATGTGTTTTAGGATTTACAACAGAAGTGGGGAAAATTGACAGGCAATCTAACCAACTCCCTTATCAAAGGTGCTTGGGCTTCCTGCGAAGGATAAAAGCTCACAAAGTTATTTATACTGAGAAAAAAGAGAGATCTTTACAGAGAAAGCTGCACCCTGCATAGATTAGGTCTGAGGTAAAAATACAAATTTCTGGAAATCTGGTCAAGCTTCCAGGTAATGTGTCCACAAGTAGTCCATTTCTTTAGGACACAATGTCTTTAAGGGCAGAGGAAAGATCTGGGAAGGAAAATTTGTAACCAATTGCTAGCGTCCTCTTGGGAATAACCTTCTGACCCTTCAGGAGCATGACACCACGTTCCGTCCCAAAAATAGCATTGACCACAAACTCTGGAAGAGGGATGCAAGCCGGACGGCTTAGGGCCGAGGCAAAGCACTGGGTAAACTCTGCATTTGTGGCTGTGCTCGGGGCCACACCATTTAGAACCCCGTGCACTGCTTCTGTCTCCATGGCATAGGTGATGACTCCAGCCATGTCAGCCACATGGATCCATGGGAAATACTGGCACCCAGAGCCAATGGGGCCTCCCAGCCCAAAGCGGAATGGCCAGATCATCTGCGAAATGGCACCACCGTCATTACCAAGGATGACACCTATAAGGACGACAAAAAGGTAATGCAACATGTTAGTAAGAAAAGGCAGTAGTACTAATGAAGACTGTTCACTAGTTAAGACAACTATTCTTGTCATAAAAATACCCGTCCTTAGTTTTGACTGTTTTGGAAGTATCTGATGGGGTCCTGTTTATCTATTCACCTTTGGTACATAAAGAAAATTTCGGTAATTCAACGATATTATTCGCTTTCCCCTCCTAAAAAGTCCATCTGCAGGCATCACAATCTGTTAGCAGAGTTGCCTGAGTTGTATTGTGAAAGCAACTCTTTACCAAAACAAGTCTAACGGAGGGAAATGAATAGCATCCCGTGCTTTTTTCCTGTTAAGACAACCACTTTCTTTTGCATTTATTTCTCGTATTTGACCCTTTCCATTTTTTATTCTGTTATATTCCACGTGCTACAAAATCTCTTTATAACCTATAGAATATTTCAATTTGGATATGAATGATTAAACAAACCAGCTCTTTTCCACCCGAAAATGTGAGAAACAGAGAGGCAAAGTGCAGCTTACTTTGTTAGTAGGAGGAAATAACCTAGGAAACAGAAGCTCAACTTTATTCACCACTGCATCAACTGCCAATAGATGTTCAGCAATATTATGCTGTCCTTATAATAAAAAATGATATTTTTCATTCTGTTACAAATCTTGCCTCCCCTTTCCACATTACTGGTGTACAGTATTCCGATTTCCTTGTTCCTAACTTATATCTGGTACTCAACCCCCAGAAAGGGCTACACCCTTCAGTATTAACACGTTTCCAAGTCGTTCCTTCCTCTTAATGCCCAGTCCCTGTTTTCTGAAAGATCCCCGGGGAGCACCCTTAATATGATGGGCTTTTCCACTTCTCCTGCCTCATCTCCAACCATGTTCCGAAGCAAGTCCCACTCGCATTGTCACAGTTTTCTGTTACCTGACTTACATTTGTCCAATCCCCCAGGATCACTCAGCTTTTTATGCCCTGGAAATCCCACCCTTGTGTATTCTGGAGGAGAATAATACCTGGATTACTAACCGGTTATCTTCATTACTTTGATTCCATATTACTCAAATATAGCACTTACGGTGCGGGAACTCACCAAGGTCACAACTGCCAAGCACCTCTCCCCCGCCCCCTTTTTTAAATAAATAACTCCCTCCCCGTAGAGTGGGAATGTAAGCAATAGGATGAGGAATATGGAATTAAAGTAATGTAGTCTGCCAGTACATAACCAGGTATTCACTCCTCAGCCCTTCCTTACATATTGCAAGAATACCAAAGCACAACAAAGAACAGTTTACAGAATTCATGCATTTGCTAATTACAGTTCTAACCCCTGAGCTAAATGTCATCTGTAATGATCAACAAAAGTATAATTAGATGTCCAGATTGCTGCAGCACAAGCATCAGCTATGTAAACACCACCCCATTCTGCCCAAGGGCAGCCATCCCCTAGGTCGAACGGCCCTGGACGGATATAGGAGGCTCAGCACAGGTTCTTTTTGTAAGGGAAAGAGATTACCTTCTTCATCAATGAAGAAAGCGGAGATTTTTCTCCTTTATTGACCTGGCCGAAGTTAACAACAAATATTTACAATGCAATAGGTCTCGCAGCATTAAAGTTTGAGTAATTGGCATTGTGTATGACAATGCGTTGCATCAATTTTTATTTTAAACTTTGAATTGGTAAGTGATGGGGCAAATCTTAATGTGCATAGAAGTAGTCATTGTCATCCTTAACATATGAGGGTAATCTTGGCAGAAATGAGCCCTGTTTTGCATAATGTTTGTACCTACTTAATGACACTGATTATACTGAAGCCACTCTGGGAACAACAGTGATTGCCTTTGGTACAATAGATCTAAAGACAAAATGCTGGTAATTATTTCAAATGTGGCGACCTGGTGGCCTATCCCATTCTTCCCTGAGGTGAAAGGCGACACCTCACGTTCAGGGGGCACCTTCACATTTCTCTAATACAGGTCCGTAACCCAGGCCCCTGCGGTCTCCGCGCCTCAACCCTTAAATGGTTCATTCAGTCCAAGGCTAATGAGTATCTGTGAGTTATGTGAAACACTAGGGTGCCCTCATCACATTTTCCTTAGGGTGGTGGTACATTATTTTGTGTTACACCACTGCTCTAAGCCTATGAGATCTACGCCCATCATTTCCTTCAGCTCCTGATGTGATAGTCACTCTGGGGTCATTTCGCCCGCCACACTGCACACCATTAGAGTGACAGGCTAGCGCTAGGCCTAAGAGGGCGGTTGGGGGTTTGCTGCGTCCCTGAGAGGCCGAGGTCTGCTGCTAACCCTTCCCTCCATTCCCAGCACTATTTGGGGGTCTGTGCGCTATGGGCTTTGCAGGGGCCTCTGTGTGCAGCGTCCTGAGAGCATGGCTGTGGCCTAAAAGCAGTTCTGGAGGGAGATCTTTGAAACTAAGTGGGGACTGGGGACCTTGGAGAACTGTGTGCTGTGGGACAGGCACTGGGGTGCGGGATGTGGAATATGGCAAGTGGGGTCTGGAGAGGGCTATAGGCTGTCGGGGAGGCAGATATATCTGCGAGGACCCCGGAGCCCTGGAACATTATTCCTAATGTGTGAAGGGTACTGGTGTGTGAAGAGAACCCAAGGCGACGGGGCAGGGCGGGGATGGGGTGGTGGTGTCACGGGCATTGGGGTGGCTGTCGATAAAACATTTTTTATTTACCTTTTCTTCTGTATTTTTGTGTCATGGGATTTGCGCTGTGCAGGTTGTTTTTGTTTGTATAGCATGAAATCCCTCCTACCCATCTTACACACCCTCTCCTCGCTTCATATAAAATCTATTTTCAACAGGAAATGGGAGATGTGACTTCCTGTCAATGGCTTCCTGTTACTGCACCAGCGCCCGTGTGGTTCAAGGCCGTGTCTGTGCTGTCACTGCAGTTCAGTGTAGAAATTGCAACTCGGTTCCCGTGTTGGTTCAGCCCATGGTTTTGTGTGAGTGAAGCTGGTGTACCTACCGCACAGGATTTGTGTTAATGCAGCTCAGAACTTCTGCCACTGCAGTGCAGAGCAGGGCCTCCGCGGCGCAGGACAGAGGCCGTGCGCTCAAGTGTCGCTCGGGGCTCGGAGCAGTATAGCACTTCGCGGGGCCAGCTCAGTTCGGCACCAGCGGAGCGCACGGCCAGTGTCACTGTGGCTCAGAGGCAGCGCAGCTCGGGATTGACCTCCTTGCACCTCAGTGTCACTCTGGCCTCGGGCGACGCTGCAGTGCAGTCCATGACTGACTGATGTCGCACGGATTGCCACTTCAAGAGAACGTTGTTTTTTGTATAGCGCTTCTTTACACCGCCATAAGAACGCCGACAGCGCTAAGGGGGCAAGCCATATGGGACACTGACTTAGCCGGGGAGAGAAGAGACACGTGAAGGGAATGAAAGCGGAGTCTAGTGAATGGAGTGTTCTTCGCTGGAACTACTAGAGAGAACAATAGTGCCTTGTGGGCAGCTGGTCTTTGGCGTCTGGGGGCGGGCAGGATGTGAGGGCAACCGAATGGGAGGGGTTAAAGGAGTCTGGGAGGAAAGGAGGTTGAAGGCAGGATGAAGGGGTGAGCGTGAGCGGTGACAGTGTGAGAGTATTCGTACCCGACATCGTGGTAGACTGTGTGAGTGACACCTCAGCAGGCTAAAGGGAGTCCCTGGGAGGGAGCGAGCCGCTCACACTCCACGGTTTCCAGGGTCAGCAGTCTCGCTCCTGCTTCCCCTGAGAATTTTTTTTCAGTAGGCCCGCAGCTGAAGAGGGAAGACTCGCGTCTGGGGCACCCGTACCCCAGTAGTTTGAGCATCCATTTTATCAATCTATTTATTTATTTGTGCATTTTTATATAGCGCGAACTTTACCCAGAGGTGTCAGAGCGCTTCACAATAGAACAACGTAAATTACATAAGGAATGAGAGTAGCATGGAAATAGTTAAAACTACTTATAGGTACTCCTGGTGGAAATTACACACTAGCAAGTTACAGATCCATTCAAGATTATAACAAGCAATGTCTGCCAGTGACGTCAGACGGTTCGCGCAGTGACACTTGGCCGTGTGCGCTGCTGCTAGCTCCAGCTAATAGGGACTGTGCACGGGCGGAGGCCCTGTCTCGGCAGCTGTGGAACCGGAGAGGCAGCCGGGATCGCTGCGCAGGAGGGGGGTGAACGGGGGGCGTCAGCCATCACGGAGGGATTTTGTATGTGGGCACGAGTAATTGACAGGGGAAAGTTACTTGGTTGGGCCGGTACTGGTGTGCTGTGACTTCGATGCAGAAAATAATGGTTCTGTCGGGTGCATACAACAGTAATTTATCAAGACAGTTTCCTTATGCAAGGACTCCTAATAGAACCAACAAAAAACCCCTCGAAAAAAGATCATCACAGTAAATGAAAAGAAAATCCTGTGAATTATTTTCTATTGTCTTTATAACATTTTTCAGGTCAAAAAATCATTTCTATACATTATATACCACAACCACTGTCAATATAGCAAATATAGTGCAGAAAAAACCACATTAATAAATTGTGATCAACAAAATACATTCAAAATTCATTGAAATAATGAGGAATATGAAGAAGCTATACACATATGTACAGAGTGTTATTTCTTGAAGGCCATCAACTAATACAATCTGGGAACCCTATAGTTTCTTTCAAGTTCATTAGAGCTCCGAGTTTGAGGCCTGTGAACAGATGTCGAACTCGCGGAAAGAGACTCGAATTGGTCGGCTTCTCAGCTCTCGAACCGGCTGTAACCCAGCAGCCGGTTCGAGAGCTGGAAAGCCGACCAATTCGAGTCTCTTTCAGCGAGTTACTCCACGACGAAAAGATTATTTCTCCACCTGACTAACGCATTTGGAGGGTAGGACTGTCGTGCTGCACATATTTGTCTTGAAAAACACCCGACGCGACTGCAATAACTAGCGCTTAAAGGGTCGAAACGTCGACATCTGTTCACAGGCCTCATAAACTCGGAGCTCTCACAGATGCCAGATTCTTCTCTGCCTTCTCTGCCTAGTCTGATATCTTTAGAACCAATCAATTCAAGGAGGGAGAATCCTGTTCCAAACTGGCTGTTTAGGTAGGGCATTGCTTTCCCATCGTTTAACCTTCTGGTAGATCCTGGATTGAAACTGCATTGAGTTCTCTCTCCAATTTGAAGAACTACATATTTTGTAAGCTCTCCAAAGATCCTGTGCTGAAATGTAGTTTGGCACTGCTCACTATCCCTTGATGATGGTATCCATTGTCACTGTAACTGGGAGAGTGGAGGAAAAAAAGAGAAATCCATCTCTCCAAATTGAGAGGTTTCAACCACAGAAGGAGACTATCCCTTTGAGATTGTGACACTGGAATAGGATGGTAGAAATTATTTGAGGGCGGATCCCAATGTTGCACAGAATGCAGAGCACAAGAGGACCAAGATGTCGGCAAATCCAAGGGCCCACAAACGGAGAGGCTGCCTGTTAAACATTTTGTGATATACATATTCACTGAAAAAAACAAAGGTTTAAATAACGTTATATTCGAGTGGATTTCTTAGTGACAACATTAACATCTTAAAGAAAAATAAAGTTGAGAGAAATTCAGCAGATATAGTTAGTAGCACTCCCTCCATGCACTGCTTGTTACATCACATATGACAGCACTCATGGCATGTTCCGTAACTTTACCTATGACCTCATCCAAGCTTTTTTTGTACACATTGCTCTATAAAAGTGTATAGCTTTAGAGCTGTAAATGTAAGTACAAAATAACCCCGAAGAATATAAGCCATGATAAATGCAAGCACAGGAACAAATCCCTTAGCTGTAGATGGTATGGGTTGTGTACCACATTAACCCTATATTATACACTTCAGGGGCAGAGTAGCTCACATTAACAACCAACCACAGATATATCGAAAACCCTCACTTGATACGGTGTTCAATCTGTAAATACCTGTTCAGAACAAGCCAAGTTCCAAAAACAATGCCCTATTCTGGACAGCTTTTATCTGTATCAAACCGCTTCCAGTCACCAAACAAAATTAGTTGATATAAGTAGAGAAGTGAATACTGTAAACTATTAATTCTGTGGAAAGAGTTTATTCTGTATCAGACGGTTTGCAGACCGTGATACTTTCATGACAAATATACTATAGATTAATAAAACGTATCTACTAAGCGCAGTGTACACTCTAAGCAAAACTTGTTCAAAGAGCGGCCATTCACTTAAAATAGCCACGGTCTGAAGGTGCTAAAGCTCATACTACCTGCAGTCTTCATACTGTGCTGAAAACATTACAAATAGCCCATCTTCTGAAGCAAAGTAAGCACATGTACATAGGTTAGTATCTGGTGCACATTCTTCTTCGTTAAATAGAAATTGTCATGCTGAGATAATTCTGTCTCCCAACTCAAGGCTGCTTAAAAGGCTTAGTTTGTAGTACCCAGAATCTTTTCCCTGCTGGAAACTTTTTCTGCAGTACCAAAAACCTTCTGTGTAGAACATATTGAACACAATTCAGCTGCCACCTGCTCACTCCTTAATACATAGATTTAGGGGAGGGGCTTCGCGCGATTCCAAGATGGACGCGTGAGCTAAGAGCTCCCGGGACCCCTTCCACCTCCGGCGACTATCCTGTCATTTATCCTGATTCTGACAACGGATATTTTTCATTGACGCCCTGCTGATGCCAGCGCTCTTTTCGTGACTTGTTTTGGCCGTCGCACGCTGGACTTACTGCGACCTGAACTTTGAGGCCTACCACGTATGCCAACCGGGGGCTTGAGTCCCCGAGGTACCCAGGTGGCAATTGAACAACAGCGGCTGGTGGGCCACGCCCTCTTCCCTTGGTGTACTTTCGGTTTCATTTCTGCTTCTAGTGCTAGCCCACTTCCCGATTGGAGTTCTTACTCTGCGACTGCTGGCCTGGTCTTGTGCTGTGCCCTTCTTTCCTCGCAATTCGGCGCCTGCCACGACGGAGGCTGTTTTGTCCGAGTTTCGCAATTCCAGTTGAAGTTTCTCCCCGGTCATGACGGGCAGGACAGTGGTCGAGAGACGCGGCGCAAGAGGCTCGTCCCGAGGGGGGGCCACCCAATCTTAGACCATTGATCGCTTTACTCGACCCAAGGGCTCCCCGGGCGGATCGAGTGGTGCCCTGGAGGAAGCTGGGGACGGTGCTCCTGATGGCGAGGAGCCTACCCTGAAAGACATGATGGGCGCCATTGCGAGTATTCAATCCAGCATGGGCCAGCAGTATGAAACCCTGGCTGCTAAAATAGACACAGTGGCGGTTGATGTTTCCCTTATCAGAGCGGACCTTGGGAAAACTAATGTGCGTGTCAAATCTCTTGATCTTAAGACCGCTAGTCTGACCATGGATGTCTCGGACCTCCAGACCACGGTCCGTAATCTACGGACCACTTGTGACCTATTTGCCAACCGGTTGGAGGATTTTGAGGGCCGGGCCAGGCGCAACAACGTCCGCATCGTTGGTGTCCCGGAGACTTCTTCCGATATGCCTGTTGATATCCTGGTTGAGGACCTAGTGTTGAAACATCTGGCGGCGCAGGGCCTAAGTAAATTTTTTGCGGCCGAAAGGGCCCATCGTGTTCCGGGAGGCAAGCCGAAGCTGGGTGCCGCTCCACGGCCTATTATAGCTAGACTGTTTAACTTTCGCGATAGGGACGCTATCCTGCAGGCATCGCGAACCACTGGGCCCATTAAATTTGAGAACGCCTCCATAAGTTTCTATCCAGATTTCACGCAAGCCGTCCAGAAACAGAGGATGGGCTTTATGGGCGTGAAGAGGCGCCTCAGGGATCTGGGACTGAAGTATGCCATGCTTTTCCCGGCCCGCCTGAGGATCGAACATGCTGAGCGTGCCTTTTTCTTCGACCGCCCTGAGGTGGTGAGTGACTGGTTGGACACTTTACCGAAGCGTACCGATGGCCCGGAAGACTCGGGAGGGGCCGAGGGAGGAGTGGAGGACCTGGAGCAGTGAGTCTACGTTGGCGAGCCGGATTACATCGCATGGGCTGCCGGACTGTGTTTTGAGTATTATGTGACTGTCCGGGGGTGTGAGGGGGTCTGAGGGGTCTTCCTCCTCTGGGGATTTCTTTCTCTCTTTCTGTAGGTTAGTCTAAAGGGGCGACAGGCACACTGCAAGTTGGGGTGGCTTTTGGGTCTACCGCAGGGGTGCAGGGTGGGGGGTTCGACACTGTTGGGTTCCTTGGGGGTGGGGGGGGGCTTTTTTCTTCTTGTTTGGTTCGAGGCTGTGCTCTGTTTATTACTTGCTTTTACATGACTGTTTCGAGGTGGGGAGTGCGGTCGGTTTGCTTCAGGGATGGGGGGTAGGGGGCTTAGGGTTTTTAGCTGGAATGTTAATGGTCTTGGGGACAGGATAAAACGTGGGATTGTGCTGCAATACTTGAAGAGGTGCTCCCCGGATGTGGTCCTGCTTCAGGAGACCCATTTGGTGGGCAACACGTGCCACGCTTTGAACAGGAGAGGCTATCGTCTGGTGGCGCACTCCGGCTTCACCTCGGGATCGAGGGGGGCTGGTATCCTGGTCAGGAATTCCCTTCCCTTGGAGGTGGATACCACACTGTTAGATGATAGGGGCCGCTATGCTGGCGTTGCCGGGAGATGGGAGGGGAAATTGATCTCCATATTGTCTATTTATGTTCCGCCTGGGCTGCAGTCTACCACGTTCGCTGACTTGGGCACGGTCATTCTGGGCCTGCCCGAGGGCCTGCTTGTGCTGGGTGGTGATTTCAATTCAGTGGCGAATGGTGAGAGTGATCGTAGCCCCCCCCGGCTCCTCCCTGCATCGCAGTTGTGGCTGGGGAAATTCCTTGATGCCTTTGGGTTGGCTGATTGTTGGAGGCAGCTGCACCCTGGCCAACTTCAGTATACATTTCATTCGGGGGCTCACGGAAGTCTCTCGAGACTTGATTATATTGTCGTGCCTATGGTGCAGTTGGCCTCGGTGCGTGAAATCAGACACTTGGCTAGGGGGATCTCGGACCACTCCCCGATATGGTTTCATTTAGACATTTGTTTGGGGACGGGAGGCCGTATCGCCCCCATCAATCCGTGGCACTTCCAGAACCCTAGACTCAGATCCGAGGTGGTCAAATGTGTGGACTATTAATACTTTGCAGAAAATGAGGGTTCTGTCTCCTCCCCGGTTTCATTGTGGGAGGCCTACAAGACGGTGATCCGGGGTCAGACCCTGTCCCTTGTGGCCGATGAGAAGCGGCGTAACCAAGAGGAGGTGGTGCGTTTGGAATCTGAGATTGCAGTGCTTGAGGGGCGGTTGGAGGCTGGAGTGACGCCTGAGATTCTGCATGTTTTGGCTCTTAAGCAAACTGAATACAGGGCACTTGTGACCGCCGCTGCTGAGGCGATGCATCGCATGCAGCAAGGGCGACTTTATGATGTGGGTGATAAGGCCGGGAAATTGCTTGCGTGGCTGGACAGGAGAGACTGATTGAATCGTGTGGTGCCAGTGATTGTGAGAGACGATGGAGTGCGAGTCGTGGACCCGGTGGAGATAGTTGAGGTGTTTGCTCAGCATTTTCGGGTCGTATATGCCCCGGTTTCCGGCCTCCCGGAGGAGGACTCGTGCTTGTTACTTCGTGACCTTGTGTTGCCCAGACTCTCGGAGTCGGACGTGGTGTTAATGGAGGCTGATTTTTCCGCCGATGAGGTTGCGCTTGCCATTCGCTCCCTTCGCTCGGGGAAGGCCTCGGGCCCTAATGGTATACCGGTTGAGTTGTATAAACTGTGTCCGGACAAAATGGCGCCGTATTTGCTGCGTATGTTTGCGGCCTCGCGAGATCTTGGTTCTCTTCCCAGGGACCAGAGGTTGGCTTCCATTGTGGTCATTCATAAAGATGGTAAGCCTCGCGAGCGTTGCTCATCGTATCGTCCGATCTCCCTTCTGAACGCTGAACCGAAGATATTGGCAAAAATACTGGCAAATCGGCTGGTCACGGTGATCAGCGGACTGGTTCACCCGGATCAGTCCGGTTTTATCCCTCAGCGCAATACTGCTCTCAATCTTCGCCGTTTACATGGCGTCGTTGCGAGGGCGGGATCTCTTCGTGAGCCGGCCATCTTGGTTTCTCTCGATGCTTCGATGGCCTTTGACACGGTTGAGTGGCCGTATCTGTGGGCCGCCCTCGCTAAGTTCGGTTTTGGGCCTAAATTCATCACTTGGGTTAAACTCCTGTATGAACAGCCACTCGCGCAGGTGGTGGTTAATGGCAGAGCCTCGGCGCCCTTCGCTCTCGGGCGTGGCACGAGGCAGGGTTGTCCTTTGTCGCCGTTGTTGTTTGCGCTTGCGCTTGAACCGCTGGCCGCCTGGCTTCGGTGGGAACCCTCTCTGAAAGGTATACGCTGGTCCCCGGATTTCGAAGACCGAGTCTCTCTCTATGCTGATGACATCCTGTTATATTTGACGTCCCCCCGCAAATCGCTGGGAGTTCTTATTGACGTATTGCGCTCTTTTGGCCGCAACTCCGGGCTGGTTATCAATTGGTCTAAATCCTGTATCTTCCCGCTCACTAGCGACCCACTTTCTCTGCCCCGAATATGTCCGATCCCGGTCTGCATTGATGGCTTTAAATATTTGGGGATTTATATTTCACTTGACCCTGTGCTGCGTTATGATCGGAATTTGCTGCCCCCGCTCGCTCGGCTCCGGTCGGACGTTGCGGCGTGGTGCAATCTGCCTCTCTCCCCCTTGGGACGTGCGGCGCTGTTTAAAATGATGTCCCTCCCCCGGTTCCTGTATGCCGTACAAAACACGCTAGATTTGGTGCCGGCTCACTATTTTCGTGAAATAGAGTGCCTCCAGAGGAAGCTGGTGTGGGCTGGTCGGCCCCGTATAGCACTGGCTAAACTCACGCTACCCTGGTATGACGGGGGCATAGCCTTACCCGACATACGACGATATTATTGGGCATCCCAGTTGAGTGCTGTGAATCATACTATGTATGGTCCTGTCCCGAACCCGGCTTTTGAAATGGACCGATGGCTCTTACCTGGGGGGGACTACTATAGGGCATTTTATTCTAGGAGTGCTAGGAGGAACTTGACGGGTCCCACGGCAGTGGCGGTGCGGGTTTGGAGCAGCGCGACCGCGGCTACTGGGTGGTCGGATAGGCTTACCGGGGCGACCCCTTTATTTGCTGCGGAGAGACTGGGTGAACTATGGACGTCGAAGGGGTTCGATAAATGGGACCTCATCGGGATTAGTAAATTGAGCGATATTTGGGTTAAGGATAGAGTGAAGACCTTTGCGGAACTACAGCAAGAGTATGGTCTGCATGACTCGGAATTTTTTCGGTATCTTCAGGTTCGCCATGCCGTTGGGTCGGTCTTTCCGACCGGTTCTGATGTTCCGGAGAGTTCCCCTCTGGAGGATAGGGTGCTGGACGGTCATGTTCCAGACAGCACTATTTCTCTTATTTACAAAAAACTTATTAATGTTCGGTCGGACTTGCTTGTCCATTTGCGTGGCGCCTGGACTGCCGATGGGCTGGAGCTAGACGATGAGGATTGGCAGGCTGCGGTGTCCTCTCCTAAAGAGGTCGCGATTCCGGCGCGCCTGCGACTTGTTCAGCTGAAAGTCCTGCACCGAGTCTGTCACTGGTCCCCGACTGATGCGTATGGGTTTTTCTGAAGGTGGACTGTGTCGGCGGGGTTGTGGTATGCTTGCTACTTTCCTCCATATTGTATGGGAGTGCCCGGTGGTTGAGTCCTTCTGGAGGGGAGTGCATGAAGTGATGAATGAAGTCACGAATGTTCGGCTGCTACCTGAACCTAAGCGCTGTCTATTGAATGTGTGGGAACCGACCGACTGTAATGTTGCTCAGACTCAATGGGTGACTCTGGGCAACATGATCGCGAAGAGGGACATTGCGCAATTATGGGGGTCTCAGAGGGCACCCTTGGTTTCTGGGTGGGAAGATAACATGGACTGGTGTATGTTCAGAGAGAAAATTGTCTACATTTCCCGTGGCAGGCCCCGAAAGTGGGGTAGGGTATGGAACCAGTGGAATGCATTCCGTGGGGACATTTGTGAACCCCCCCCTCGTGGATCCCCCTGATACTCCTTGTTCCCCTTGACTGTACACTTCGGCTCTCACATGTACAGACATATCGATATTTCCATTTGCTCTGGGCTCCCGTTCTGTCCCTCCCTTCTGGCTCTTCTCCTGTCTACCGTATTGTTTCCTGACCGCTTCTTCCTGCCACATATGTAATGACCATACTGATCGGAGTGCAGCCTAGTTTCTCTTGTTGTTTGAATGTTATAAAATGAAACCGCTCGTATCCTGTCGTTTGGAACTTAACGAATTTCTTAGCATGGCTGCCGGACCCCTGGTTGTCGGCTGATGAGCTGTGTATTATGCTATACCTTGTGCTGTTTTCTTGGCCGGCCCGAGGGGTTGTAGGCGAGAATCTGTATTTCCATACTTTGTTAAATAAAGGTTTTTTCAAAAAAAAAAAAAAAATACATAGATTTATAACGTGTTCAATACCTTTTCACACCTATGGTGCATAAGGAGCACATGGTTTTTGTAAACACTTATACCGATTAGCTGGACACAGGCTGTACATAATTAGGTAGAAAAATAATATGGTAGTTTCCTACGAGCTATTTAAGCTGCAAAACAAACATACATAAATCAATGATGGCATAGAACATGTCCTGAGTGATGTCATATATGAGGTGACATGCGAGGGCTTCTTGGAATCAATACGGATTCCGAAGCTTTCAGAGGCGGAGTTGAAGCCCCGCCCATCTTTTTCATTCGCTGGCATCATCCTCCATGCTAAACACTGGCTCACGATTGAAAAGTAGGCTTCTTAGTCCCTTGTTACCGCACTGTCAACTTTTGGCCCCGCCCACTGGGATTGGATCTCAATTGCAGCCTTACACAGTCTCCTTCATTAGCTGGGATGACTATATTTTTCGCACAACACCAACAGCTTGTCTTGATCGCGGACGCGCTTGTTTCTTCAAGTTTTGTCAATCTTTGTATTGTTAACATTAACTACAATTTGTACATCTATAAATATGCACTTTAATAGAACAATCTCAAATAGTGCTTGCTACTAATAGAGAGGAATAAAATAAGATACTAGAGTGCATACAGGTACATTCATGACACCATTTACAATGTGATTTTCGCTGGGATAAAATCTGTCAAATGAAAGCTGTTCTGAGTGGGGTAAGGATGTGGAGTTGTTTTCGCAGTTAAGTTAGTCCCGGCTGGGGAGCACACTACCTTCTTTTTCAAGCGAGATAGGAACACGAAGAAGCAGAGCAGGGCCCCCGCGCCGACTCAGAGCACCACTCCTGCAGCCGCCATCAACCCAGGCACCACCTGCAGTGACTACACGGACCCCCGTAGCATCACATTGCTCAAGCACGAGTCAGCCTTCACAGCCGTAGATGAGACAGAATGAGCCCTGCTCTCCTAGGCTCCCTCTGATGGGATGTTCCCCGTATTTTGCCCGGCTGCTGGCTTCACCCCCATTTTGCTGGTGGATTCTTCCTTTAAACGATGCATAAGAAAGTATCCGCGGTGCCTCTAGATGAGGCAGGTTGCTATCTAATAGCAGCCCTGGTATTTACAAAGCATTGAAAGTTTCTGAAGTGCTCATCTGGCAACAGTTAATCTGAGCGGGATGCTGAACAGCTGCTAGGGATTCTGGGACAATGAGATTTTAATAGTTTTCCACTGAGAGAAAAGCAGCCAAACATTTCAAGCACCTGCAAAAGAAACATAGGACACCAACCATTTTCAATGACTTCATATTGGTTATTTTCGTGTTATTGTTTGTTTCACTGTGTGTTCGAAACGGTGAAGAGTTTTACATGGGCAGAGTAGAGCTCACTACATATCCCGGGAGTGCATAGGCTCAACTTGAAAACACAGGCTGGCCGACCCGTTTACAACTCGAGAGAGGCATCAGGTTTTAACCAATGGGGAGAAGACAGGGGCGGAGCTTCAAGGCCCAGTGCACTTCAGGATTCAGGAATGTACGCGTTCCAGTGTGGGGGTGACTGGTAACTCACAGGCAAGCTTAGTTATTGTTTAAAGAGTTTAAGAAACTTGGTAACAGTACTCTGCGTTTAGCAGGGCCTCTGACTTGAGCTGAAGACATTAACCTTGCAGTGCGCACTTCTTTGTTGTCCTGATGTGTTTGTTTTTAGGTAAGCCTGGAAAGGGCTCTTCGGGGTGGTCTTGAAGTATGTGTCACTGGAGCGTTTTGTTACAGGAGGCAACAGATTTGCCATGAAAACTCGGTGCTTTCTAGGAGGCGTGCAGGGCTGATTGCGGCGGCGGGTGAGTAGTTGGCCTGGCATATGCTGTCCACTATTCTAGTGGGAATCTTGCACCAGTCCAACGACCCTTATTGATGGTAGGTTGAAGACAACCTTTATAGAAGGCTATCCTAGTGGTAGCTGTGGAGAGCAGCCTTCAGGCTAAGTCTTGGAGAAATGTAAAGCAGCTTGTTTTTACCAGTCTATAATCTCGTGAATGACCAAATGAAAGGAGAACCACACCAAGTATATATATGAAATAAATGTATTTATTCTAAACACATCCCACTAGTCTCTTTATGAGGCTAGAGGCAAAAGTACATTTAATAAACTTAATAGCACACAATATACATTGAGCCCTGGGGCAAACCATATAACAATAAAGTGATTGAAGAACCACGACTTGCATAGATACAAGGCCTAAAGCCTTCAGAACCGCTGGCGCCACCAGGAACCACCAAAAGTAGTGACACAGGGGACCCACGGGAGGGAAGCGTGCAGTGTCTAAACACAGCCGCGAATCACCTTTAACTTCTATGGGGAAAGTTGCGGTTGGAATTTTAAGGATAAAGGACACTTAGAAAAGGACTTGGAGCAAACCCCTTTAGAACTAGGAGGTTCTGGAGTCAACACCCACGTGAGCACCGGAGTACTCTAGTTACCTCACCCAGGGAAGCCGGGTTTTGTCTTTGATTTCAATGGCCACCTGCTGCAAAAGTGCTGCTGGTGACCAAGTGAAAAGTGTCCGGAGTGATCCAAGCCTGGATCGAAGATGAGAAGAACCTGAAAGCAGAGGGGACAGAGTCTGGGTCACTAGCCAGGGACCAGGGGCACAATAGTCGAATGCCCACAGATGTCGGGTGCATGCAGGTGAAGAAGGTGAAGCTTGATTCTACAGCCACGAGGACCAGGAGGCGTCGACGACGACCAGGCGCTGGATTCGAGCTGTCCCACAAAGGATGTTGAGTGCTGCAGTGTCGGTGCCTAGATTAGACCCAACAAGCCTTGGTAAAAGCAACCCAAGCAGAAAGCAGAGATTGGCTTCAGTGCAGACCAGCAAGGTCTGAGGGACTCACCCTTTGGTGGGGAGTCAGAGCACGTCTTGAGCAACCAGGGAAGCCCACGGAAAAGTAGATTTACCTTCAAGGGGACCCACCAGTCGACGGACCAGGGATCGTGAAGGAGCCTCAAGCTGAAATCCTGTGTCGCAAATACTTCGGAGTCCGGCGGGAGCTTCGGAAAAGCAGACCGGCAAGATGCTTCGTTGGTGCCTGTTTGCCAAGGGGAGTCACTCCTTGACCCCAAGGGAGATTCTTCCGTCCTCTGGTCATGAGTAGAGCGTCGAAGTTCCAGGATGCAGTATCAGAGTTCCGTCCAGGTGTAATCCAAAATCCTGTTGCCAGGGTTCCTTTACTTATACTGAGAAAAGGGGTTGGACATAATCTGGGGACCCACCTATGGGAGGGTTAGGAAAGAGGGGTGGCTATACCCGTTTCATGCCAGAGCAGGGGCTGGTAGCCCCTGCAACCGGTTTAGACTGGACTATGCACATGGACACCAAATGTGCCCCCAGTGCAGACATCAAAGCACTCTGAGAGTGCACCCACCCAGCCCCAATACACTAAAGCCTGTCTGGGAGGTGGTTACACCTCCCTGTGGCAGGAAACCTGTTGTCCAGGCCTCCCCTGACGGAGTTTCTGTCAGCAGCAGGGGGCCAGACTCGTGTCTGTGGCGCCAACATCCATTTTGTGATGCTGGAGCTTGTTTAAACTATTACCGGGCAGACCAGTGTGTATATGTCTTCTCCCTCTAGAAGGGTTGAATTCTACCCTCTTCGTCAGGACTGGCGGGGGGGCAGGAGGGATAGGATTCCAAAGTGTTTGACACCAAACACGACATGTTTCCATGCAGCCATTCCAAAGTTAGCATTTACCACAAGGTTATAATGCACTTAAAATTATATGGCTGCATCACAGAACAGCCTCAGAGAATAGGCTCCGAAAGCTGCAGAGGGGTCCTGCACATGCATGGGCACCCTCTCACACAAAACCCAGCACTCTGCCTTCAGGATTGATAAGGCCTGCCATAGGAGTGACTGAAAGGCTTATATGTGTCAGTGATTTAAGGTAGATATAGGTAACCTATATCTTAGTAAGGGGTGCATGCACCACCTTACCCAGGCTGCAGTAGCAGTCCTGTGGTGCCCTTTTGGAAGGCTTCCCAGGGGTGGCATAATACAAGCTTCAGCCCCTGGTAGGCCTCTGGGGTACCAATGCCCTTAGTACCTGAGGTACCATATACTAGGGACTTACAAGGGTGACCCAGTAACCAATCTGGAGTGTACCTAATGTACATGGAATCTATTTAGAGGAGAAAGCAGCTAGGCTGGGATTCTGGATAGCAGGATCCCAGCCAGTCTAAGTCGAAAATAGTTAAACATCAGCAAAAAGTGGGGGTAACCATACTAAGCAGATCCTACTCTCCTTCTGAACTTCGGAGGGATGTCCTGGCAGAGCTCGCTCGCTCTGTGCCTGAGGGGCTGCAGGGCTCCATGAGAGGGTGTCATGTTTCGCGGCGATTGCAGACAATGCGAGCGGCAGGAAAAAGACCAAACCTCGCTTCGGAACAAATAGAACTACAAGTCCCATCGTCAAGCCAGGTAGAACTACAATTCCCATTGCGCAGCAAATAGCCGAGACGCATAAAACGATGGCGGCGCCGAGGGAACACGTCGGAAATTGAAGTTACATACCGAGGAGATGCTAGAAGGTAGGGAACACGCGTTCCTTCTGTTGTTCTTTCCTAAGCGTGCTGAGAGCGAGCTCACAAGGGGGAAGTACTGCCGCTACGACAGGGCATGCCGTGAGTAGTCGCAATCCTGGAACATTGTTGTTGCTGCAGCGCTTGGGGCGTTATTAGCATTCTGGATAAGACCCGACCTCCGAACGAGAGTCGAGCGGTGGCTCCTACGCATCTGGCTCTCAATTCTCGCCCAGAAGTGAGAAAGCCTTACAGAGGGGCAGATGTACTGTTGTGTGCTCTTGAAAGCAACCCTCCTCAGAAAGCCCTCCCAGTTCTGAGGGATGACCGGGGCTGTGCCCAGAACTCCTCGCCCTCAGAGTGCCTCAGAGTGCCTCCCCGGCGGGTAGCAGAGTCCTGCTCCCTTCATCTGCTGGCGCTTGTCGCATCCTTGGGCTCCTGGGAGGCCCAGGGTCCGAGCAGTGAAAGGGACAGACCACTGGAATGCTCGAGGTGGACATCTGATTCCACAGAGCATACTGTATTCGCATCTTGGAGAGATGTGGACACGTGCATGCAGTGCACCTTGGGGCCACCTAGACCCCCCCCCCCCAAACAGCATCAAGAGACTGTAGGGTCACCCAGGAGAGCTTTACAAGCGGCCACACGGACGGACACTGAGGCAATCTGCTCTCAGGTAAGGGCACAGATATCACATTTCGCTTTATATAGTGCTTGCTGCCAGAGAAATGGTGGTTCACAGCTAGGTGCCACGTTATTACAATAACAGGTGTTACTATCACCGACCCTAGTCGCGACGATTTATTGATGGCATGAAAAGTTGTGCTGGAATTGCAACAAAAAAAAAAATACCCGGGAACCCATGCATTGGGGATCAATGTGTGGCATATGAAAAGTGTTGGGAGTCAAGAGGGGCGGAGTCATGTAAAGTCTAACAGTCAACATATACATTTGTATTGAAAAAACATCTGCTGCAAAGAAAATGGGAACAACGATAAATGTGGCAGTAAACCTGTTCTGACTCAATTGGTCACAAAGATGCTGCATTTTGAAACCTCCCACGGGGAAAAAGGCACCTGCTGCAGAGATCTCTGTGAGCCCAGCAATCGTCCGAGGATGATAATAATGGTGGGATAATTCTGGTAGTTAAGGCAGTTCTGGGAGAGTTCTGTGTTTTGTCTAGTTTTAACTCCAAAGGTAGCAAAGAGGGTTGATATGTTTGCTGCAAAGCACATCTTGTAATATGCAGGCAATAGATTGTGCCCTATGTGGCTAGGGAAGTGCCCTATATATAAACAACCTGACGAATACCCTTATTGAGGGTGATATGGATATGCCTCGGATTGGACATGGTTCGATCCCTGTGTTGCTTTATGCAGACAAATGCAATCCTTATTATCAGTACAGCGCTGAGGGTGGAGCGTTTGCTTAACTCTTTGGTGCACTTTAAGGATAGCCTTGATTTGAGTACTAACTTTACCAAATCACGTTATAGTGATCGGCCCCGGTTCACTAAGTTTTGAACTTTCCAGAATAAAGGCACTATTGTTAGCCATGTCACTACTTTATTTGTCTGTGTTTTAATTGATTCATCTATGACCTGGCACTCTTTGGTATCTGCCAGGTGCCATTTGCTCACCAGGAGCATTGCCTCTGTTTTAGATTTTTCGACTAGGTTGGGGCACAAATCCATCAAGGTGATGTTAGATATTTATAAAGCAAAGTCTGTTCCTGTCGCTGCCTATAGTAGCGGTACTTTGGACTTTGCCAACTTGTCTGCATTAAACATAACACAGAATACAATTTTAAGAAGGCTTTTATGCCTTCCTCAAAGTTCCTCTTCTTATATCTTCCCTGAGGAAATTGGACAATGGTTTTTGGCCAACATTCTGCAGGTGCGTCCCTTACTTCTTTGGTTAATGGTCTGGCTACGATCTGAAAAAAGTTTAATTTGTTTTGTTTTAAAGGATTGGTTGGCCCTTGATCGTGTGTCCAGTATAGCTTGGTTAAAATATGTCAAAGATAGTTTTAGCCTGCAGGGGCATAATCCGGACACAATAGCCACAGGTGATATTGCTTGGACCAAGATCGCTCTCAAGGCCTTGAAAGTAAAAGAGATAGAGTTAACTGTATTGTACAAATCCTCTGTTAGAGTCTATTTTCTACTACAAACTTCCTTCACCGTAGAGCAGTATATAACCTTCGATATGTCGAACCATCATTGCTTTCTCCTGGCATGCTGTAGACTAAACTTAATCCATCATCTGTTAGTTGTCCCCCTGGTAGCTCATTCAATTCCGTTTTTACTCTGTGCAGTTGAAACAGTATTTCCACTTTATAATGTTTTGCCCTTTTTACACAAAACTTCATAAATCCATTATTGTCCCTCTACTAGTAGGGAAACATTTCAACCAAGTTCAACCTGCTTTCTTCTACTCATTGTTATCTGATTGGCATGTATGTTTTTATTTGGCTTGTTTTTTTATCTGGTGCTGTTAGATAACGAAAAATATTATCTAATTTAGGAGGTTTTCAAAATGTTTTTATGTTGTTGTCTTTTATGGTTTTATCTGCTAAACCAAATAAAGATTATTATAATGAGGTAATTGGGTTATTGCTTTTGACACTTGCTTTTTAGGTCTCGCCAGGCGTTAGCTGCGCGCAAGCGCTGTCTCGCCGTGCGAGGGCTCCTTGGAATCAATACAGTTTTAGAAGTGGGCTTTTGGCTCCGCCTGTGATTTTGGTTGGTTCGCGTCATAAGTTATGGTAAACTGAGTGTGATGATTGTAAGGGAAGCTTTTTAGCCCCACCTGGTTACCACCCTGTCCACTTTTGGCCCCCTCACTCCCCGGACTGGATGTATTACTGGCGGCGTGAGACGGTCTGTTTTTTAATGACGGCCTCTGGACTTTTTTGTTCAGGATTACTGGCATGTGGGTTGTGTGATGCTGCATATACAAATGTGTTTGGAGTTTATTTACTGATCCGCTACGGAGGGGCTTTTCTTTAATCTGTTAGTGGCTGTTTTTTTTTTATTTATTTATATTTCGTCTTTATGTACACATGATGTTTGACTTTTTTGACCAATCCGTTACGTTGCGCTTTTGTATAATTTGATACTAGCTGTTGTTTAATTTATATTGCGTCTCCCGGTGCTGTGTTTGCCTGTCCCACTAGCTCTCTGAGGTTGCTGTTTGTTTTTTTTCTCAGCTGCGCACATCAATCGCAGGATGCATGTAAATCTGCATTCTTGAGTTGACTTCACTGTTTTGAGGCCGTGCCCATGGGCTGCTCAGGTGTTATCAAGGCTGCTATCCCACTGCTAAGGCTGTGCTGCGCTCTCTGCCTCGTACCTTCACTATTAGAGGTATTTCTGCTCTCCACGCCCCCTCACAGAGCAGGGTCGGCAGCTCTCTTGGTATTTGTTTGTATTGAAAAAAAACTACAGACGTATTCCTAAAAGTGCAGTTTTTGTCAGGCACAAGGGCTGCTCCGATGTTATCAAGGCTGCTATCCCACTGCTAAGGCTGTGCTGCGCGCTCTGCCTTGTTTTTGCTGCTAGGAGGTGGGTGGTGTTTCCAAAAAAGTGAGACGGGCATACAATGAACTAAACACCCGCAAACTCCCCACCATACGAATGCAGAAATAACCATAATCCTCCCGAAGGACCTCTCCACACTTGAGAATCAGCACGCAGTTAGGGTGCATTAAATCAGATTAACTAGTGGTGCCCCTCCTCCACTGGTAGCAACACGGAACTCAGAAAATTTCCTTTTCATTATAAATACATACAATGCGTGCACGTAAGATACTCGCATGCTCCCACCTCCCAGAATTCTGAATGCATTACCCCCCCATCCCACCCGTGTACTTGCAGACATTTTAGGGCTACTGTTTTGCTAGGGGAGGGAGGCGGACAGGAAAATGCAATGCTTGCCCCAGCACCTAATGTGTAACGCATGTATTTACAGATGTGGGATGGGGGTCGTTATGGGATCTGTTTCTAGATGTGCACCATGAATAAGGACAGGAGGGTAGTGGCAGAGAGCAGCTCCCCACTCCTAAGCAGAAATGTGCGCCCAGTGCTGGGGGATGGGGCTAGAAACAGCCAGGCACAAAGGAGCAACCCCCAAAACACTAGTGCATATAACTGTGACTTTATTTCTCTTGCCGGGCAGTGCCTACTCTAATTGTTTGTGCAACTTTTCCGGAGCGCACATAATCAAACTCGTTACAGCCCTGTCCAGCAATTCCTAGCAAGAGGCCTGAGTTCCCATTTAAGGGAGCAGTGATATTTACTGGAGCACAGGCTTTTGCAGTTACACACAGGGTACCCTGCAGGTATGGGGACGTGACAGTCTGATGCTTCCATGGGCAGCCGTTGAAGTGGAGCTGCAGCAGGGTTCGAGTGCTGCACCAACAGCCGTGTATCTTGCATCAGCAACTGGCAAGAACCCAATGACCTCTCAGTTCAAACAAGGAACTTCATGTGTGCATGTGCATGTGACGCACAACAGCTGTTTGAGGAGCAGGAACAGAGCAGCCCAGTCGCGGAGGAAGGTCGGATGCCTTCTGCAGTTTAGATGCGGTGTAAAGTCTTGTACAGGGATAGTTCGGTGGCGTGTCCGTTTCCAGGATGGCCTGAGTTCTGAAGGTGTTGACCTTCCGGCTCTTTTAGATCATTAGGCTAATGTTACACTGTTGAGGCCTGCGTTCGACCTCGTGTTCACAAGTTAAAATTCCGGTGGGTCGACTCAGTCTTTCATTTTTCTGAGGTCGATAAAATGAGTCCCCATTTGTTGGGTGATAATAGACATCTTTTTTTAAGTTATTTTTACAAATACATGTTTACCATCTCCATTTAAGCTTGAGAAAATAATTGTTTTTAAATTGCTTTGTTGTAATTTAAAGTACAGTGGCACAATCCGGACGTGCCATGCACATTAAAAGTGAAGTTAAGGGACACAATATTCCTGTCATGGTGTCTTTTTTAAACAAATCATTACAATAATGTGAGTAAATTTGTCGAAGAGAACTAAGAATAAAAGTGTCACAGTGCATGCAGTTGTTAAGGGAATCCTAAAGGCTGGTGCAGTACGTCATTGATGGAATTGAATCATCTTGTAACCTTGTATATCAAGCCCCAGGTGAGTTGCGTTACTTTTTAGGTCTCGCCTTTTTCATTCCGCAGGAATGGATTGGAGAGAATTCTAGTGGTCAAAATACTCGTCAAACTATGGCTTTTTCGGTGCGGTTTTCTTCGAGTTCACGTGGCCACAGGCACGCGCTTTTGGGCCATAAACTTTTTTTTCACGAGCTTTTGTTGTTTTTCATTAGCTCTTCACTTTGTCCACGCCTCATTGAAGCTGCTCCCTCCGCCCACCTTCTCTCTGTCCTCTTGCTTATCTCACCGTAGCAAGACAACATTCAGACGTGCACTCTTTTCAAGCATACCCCCCTGCCTTTAACTCGCGGAAACACGCACACTAAACACAAACAGCCCACAGACTCTCACGGCAACACGCACACGTCGACAACATTCTGACGTGCACTCTTTCCAAGCATACCCCCCCTGCCTTTCACTCGCGGAAACACGCACACCAAACACAAACAGCCCACAGACTCTCTCCCATTGACGCACGGCAACACGCACACCAAACACAAACAGCCCACAGACTCTCTCCCATTCACGCACGGCAACACGCACACCAAACACAAACAGCCCACAGACTCTCTCTCCCACCCCCCCACACTCCCAGTCTCTCTTCCATTCACGCACGGCAACACGCACACCATAGCTTCTCTCTCATTCATCTGCACGTTCTCCCCCCCCCTCCCAAACTCTCTCCCATTCATGCACGGCAACACGCACACCATAGCTTCTCTCGCATTCATCTGCACGTTCTCCCACCCCCTTCTACTTTTATGCCCGCTTTTCTCTCAAAACATTTTAAAACACAACCAACAGCCCCCAGACTCTTTCACATTCACGCACACCATCTGCTTCTTCCTTCTACCCTCTTTAAGGTCCAGCGTGCGCCTTTTGCTGAACCCACCCCCTTCCTCTGTAGCACGACAACATTCAGACGTGCACTCTTTCCAAGCATACCCCCCTGCCTTTAACTCGCGGAAACACGCACACTAAACACAAACAGCCCACAGACTCTCACGGCAACACGCACACGTCGACAACATTCCGACATGCACTCTTTCCAAGCATACCCCCCTGCCTTTGACTCGCTGAAACACGCACACCAAACACAAACAGCCCACAGACTCTCTCCCATTGACGCACGGCAACACGCACACCAAACACAAACAGCCCACAGACTCTCTCCCATTCACGCACGGCAACACGCACACCAAACACAAACAGCCCACAGACTCTCTCTCCCACCCCCCCACACTCCCAGTCTCTCTCCCATTCACGCACGGCAACACGCACACCATAGCTTCTCTCTCATTCATCTGCACGTTCTCCTCCCCTCCCAAACTCTCTCCCATTCATGCACGGCAACACGCACACCATAGCTTCTCTCTCATTCATCTGCACGTTCTCCCACCCCCTTCTACTTTTATGCCCGCTGTTCTCTCAAAACATTTTAAAACACAACCAACAGCCCTCAGACTCTTTCACATTCACGCACACCATCTGCTTCTTCCTTCTACCCTCTTTAAGGTCCAGCGCGCACCTTTTGCTGAACCCACCCCCTTCCTCTGTAGCACGACAACATTCAGACGTGCACTCTTTCCACGCATACCACTTCCTGCCTTTCAACTCGCGGCAACACGCACACGCACTTCTCTCTCATTCATCTGCCCGTTCCCCCCCCTTCTCTACATTCAGCTTGCCATTTGCTCCTCAACAGCCTGCCTCGCATAATTGCATCAGACCCGCCCCCTGCTTCACACACCACACTTAAAAGGAATGCACCCCCGCCCCCGCAATGCCGAGAGCATTTCTCGGCCGCTTTTCATTTCATTTACCGGCCGCTTTTAAGTATCCTGCTTGTTTTACTAACCAGTTGGTGTTAACTCCCACCTTCCCTCCTGTTGTTCATGTTGCCTGTTCCTTCCCATCCTCCCTACAGTTATCTGTGTTGCCCAAGCCCACAAGCCATAAGACAAGCATTTGCAATGCAATAGGTCTCGCAGTTACTTGAGTTTGAGCTATTGGTATTGTAAATGACAAAGCCCTTTATGTTTTTAAAATGAAAACAAAAATAAAAGGCATTGTTATTTGCAATTGTAATAGCTCAAACTCTTGTGAATGGAGACCTATTGCATTGCAAATGCTAGTTTTATGTGCAGCGAAACTGTAACCAAAGAACTATTAATGTGTCAAGTTACTCTACTTTTTACTGTACTTTGTATCTGAACGCACCCCAAAGTACCCTTTTATGGTGGTGTAGTATCCTGACTTCATAGTGGAGGTGGGGTCGACAACAGTTTGATCCAAACAGAGAAACTGGTCACATCCCGCACGTACTGCACATTTAAGGCCAAACACCTCTGACCCTCCCCCACCTCATCAGTATTCACGGTTTGTAAACCACCCCCACTTACGACTCTAGTTCTCCGCCCAGCCCACGTCACGTGGCCAAACAAAAGGCCTGACTCAAACCAATACCCGGATGTGAACGATAACCGTTTATGCTGGCTGTAGTAGGTTTTGAGAAATGTAGCGCCAGAGACTAAATGATGAGTAGGAGAAAACGGGAAATGAGGTGAATTTCAGATAAAAGGTTAACAGAGGACATGCAATGACGTCCAAAAAACACTGCACAGGAAGTATAGAAAACAGAATACGTTTGCACAGGAATCCGAACAAGTAGAAGGGAAACAGCATGATATTGCACAAAAATAAGGAAAGTGCCAGCCACTTCTCCTAGCCCCAGGATGCAATTGTGACCCAGCACCTTGGCTGTTTCCATCTGCAAACATTGCAAGGCACTGCATTCCTTTAAAATTTAAATCGGAATGTTTTATCACTCAACCCACCCTTTTAACTCTGAGAATGGCACAGCAGGGGTTTATTTTTTAATTTAACTGTGAAGGACAAAGAGAACCGCGCACCATTAACATCCCTTAATGAGGCCAGAACGTGAGATACTATGGTGAGCAGAAAATATATTTTATTTATTTATTTATGAGGTTTTATATAGCGCTGCTGGACCCAAGAGTATCAGAGCGCTTTACAAGGTAGGTAGACATATTAAGAAATAATATACAATTTACAATGTGCAGAAAAATTCACAAAAGGTAAAACATTGAATTGAATGAGTGAAGGGGGCAGAGAAACAAAGGGATAATAAGAGGGATAAAAGGGAGTTGAAATTAGGGAGAGAAGGGGGTGTAGAGAAGGGGAGTGAGAGAATGGAAAGAGGGAGAGGGGATGGGTAAAGTGTGAATCATAGTAGAGTGGTAATGAGCGGGGTCAGTAACATTAGGAACCCCAGTATTTGTTGAGGAAAAGTACTTTGAGTCTTTTTTGAAGAGAGGGTAAGAGGGGTTGAGGAGCACGTGAGCACAAAAAACACATTAAGGTATGCAGGAATCGACTGAGGAGTATGTGGGTGTAGAAATGTTTGAATGAAAGGGACAGAAGGAAAACTAGCATTAAAATGCAATAGGTATCTCCTTTCATTAAGTCAAAGCCATTTGCTTTGCTATGCAATACCATTAGCAAAGCAAATGGCTTTAACTTAATCAAAGCCAAGACCTTTTGCATTTTCAATGCTTGTTATTTTTGCCTCTGTCTGACAAGGACACAAGCTCCTTAGAAAAGTAATGCCCACACGCCTGTTTACATAAGTCTTCATACTGGACTTGTGAGATGAATCAGTGATTTCAACTTTCTCAGCATCAATTGTACGTTTAGTGGTCCACTGGGGCACCTTGGAACCCAGGGCTCTCCTGAACATCAGGGTGGCCAGACTTTCGCTGGTTGTAGAATGGAGAGTAGATCGGTATGTACGAAGAAGTAGAATAAAGAACTGACTTGAGTTCAAGTCCTTCTAGCACAGCGTGCTGTACAGCTTTCTTAAGGGTTTGTCTTTTTCTGTTTCATGGTCGCCATGAAGAAATATTGACTTGGTAATGGTGTTGAGGCTGCCCACGTGTATACTTTGGTTTTGGGTGGTGTCAGACAGACTATTGTTAGGTCACTGGGCTATGGAGGATTGACAGTGTAACAGCTATATAATTTCTGTTGGCAATGCAGGCTTTTTCACCTGTCCAGGTTTGGGAGAAATACACAAAAGGTGATGGCAGGAATGCTTGCAATAAGTCTAACCACTGGCAATCAGAGAAGCATTTCAACCCATCATTCTTTTGTCCACCACGCCACCTCAGTTTGGATATGCAAATCAGTGTTGACCATGCTCCAATAAGAGCAGTCCAGCCTGAACTACAAGGCCAGGCCCTCCCTCAACTAGTCCGAATAATTACCAGTGGCTGAGATTAATTCAAGCATTTCATCCATCACTTTTTAGGTTGAGCCTATGCAGTGCGCATGTGCTGTGTGCAAGACCTGCTGTAATTGATAAAAGGACTCTATTTCCGCCTGCTACTTGCCATAGGTTCACTCCCTCGTCTGTCTTCTTTGCTGCCTCCTAACTCGTTCAGGCAGCTGATACCCTACTTCCGTTTCAGGCTTAGAAGCACCGCCCAAGTACAGTTTCATTACGCCTGCATTCTTTAACAGTTGTTTGAAGAACGTATTTTTTTAAATGTTCCTTTTGCGTCATTGCTGCTTGCTTTAATTTTGTATCTCTGCACGTTTAGCTTCCCCTTCCGCTTCATCGTGAGCCCCCGATCCTCCAAGCACAAACGCAGCGTTTGTGCTTGGAGGGCTCATCAGCTGGGCTCAGCACACCATGGATGGGGTGCCTCCCCCACAAAGATTAGGGCCCTCTGTATACTCCCACCGTCAAGGACACGAAAGCCCATCGCAGCCTGGGATCACTTCACAGTTGCATCTCACCAACCCCCCTTCAGTGCTGCCCCCCCTTCGCACTCTGAGACCAAGTATAAGGCGCCTCCCCGACAAAGATGAGGGCCAACTGCATACTTCCACCCTCACAGAAGCCTTGAGTGCAGCTGCAGGGGTGTCTGGCCCAAATTCACCATCAGACCCCGGAAACCTCCCTCAGTGATGCTCCGTTCCTTTTGTTGTAGCTCCTAGGGGCATCTCTCGGCCACATCTCACACACACCCTTTCAGCGCTGCCCCCAGATTTCGCATCTCGCGAACCCCCTTTCATCGCTGCCTCCTGCTTTGGACATGCACTTTTGAAGCAAGCACAAAGAGATGATGGACGGAGAGCTGAAACTTTTCAGACACTCACGCCTAGTCAAAGATCTGGGTTGACTCCTATCATCGTTTTTTAGCTCACTTCCCCATCCCAGTTCAGACCCAGCCATATGCATATCAGTCCTGACCCTGTTCCTCAGGGGAACAGTCCCGCCAAACTGCCAAGCCAGATCTTCCCTGGACAAGAAACAAGCACCTGGGACCAGTTTCGGAGTAACACCCCTCATCAGCCAGGCTAGCATGAATCCAATGGAAAAGTGAGCAAGCGACCAATGTCTGGCCATACCCTGCTAACTTAGAGCGAACAAAGCAAACACAAGGAGATGATAGACGGAGCGCTGAAACTTTTCAGACACTCCCCTCCCCCCCACCAGTCCCAGATCTAGGATGAAACCATCATCGCTCTTTAGCTCACTTCACCATCCCAGTTCAGACCCAGCCATATGCAAATCAGTCTTGACCCTGTTCCTCAGGGGAACAGTCCAGCCAAACTGCCAAGCAAGATCTTTCCTAGACAAGAAACAAGCACCTGGGACCAGTTTTGGGGTAACACCCCTCATCGGCTGGCTACCTTGAATCCAGTGGCAAAGTGAGCAAGGGACCCACATCTGGGCATACCCTGCCAACTTAAGGCACTGGTCCCAGGATGCTTGTTTCTGGTCCACGGAGGACCTGGCCTGGCAATTCGGGCTGGACTGTTCCCATGGGAAACAGAATCAAGAATGATTTACATATGGCTAGGCCTAAACTGGGATGGCGTGACATGCAAAAAAACAATGGATTTAACCCAGATCTGTGACTGGGGGTGAATGTTTATTGGATCAGCATTCCGTCCATCTTTTGTTTTTGCTACATTGTTTGAAGTCATCAACTCCAAAGCCCCAAGCCAAGAAGCCTCAGTGTGCCACTGCCAGCAGACTCACTTCAGGGTTATAGAAATAGAAGCGGTCCTGCTGAGTGCACACCCTTCAGGACAGTTAGAAAGGATAAAATCAAGTTAAAAAAAAAGCAGTGAGTGTTTTATACCATTAATATTAGTCTGGGTCGTATCTGCAGGAGGCCGGTTTCGTTATGGTAAGTGAATTTTTTTTGGTTCTTTCTGTTAATATTTTTTGTAATTGGGTTTTAAACCATCCATGCACACTCGTGGGCACTTGCCAAGCTTCATGGGCTTGGCAAAATCATTACTGGGTCTGCAAATCTCTAGTGCAAGAGCACCTCAGAGATTTCAAAACCTTGCTTATGGAGGCTAGCCATTGGAACAGAGATCTGTCCGTCAAGGCCGGACCAGATTCGGGGGCGTTCCCGTGATTTTTTCGCTCTCCACCCACTTCGGATCGTCATCGCGGCGGTGGGTGTGTGTTATTTTTTTTTTTTTGAGTCGGCCTGTTTTCTTCATTTTACAAGTGTTTGTTGTTGGAGTTGGCTGCAAGATTCGAGTTCCCACGAGGCGATCAGGTATGGAGCATTTTGTTTATAAATGTGCTGCGCCGTTCCCGCCCCCCCCTCCCGCTGTCCGTGCGCCGTTCCCGCCCCACCCCCCGCTGGCCTGTGCCCGTTCCCGCCCCCCTCCCGATGTCCGGGTGCTCGTGGTGCTTGTTCCCCATAGACACCACCTGGCCGTTACCCTCCCGAGTGAATGGCTCCCTTCACGGCCCCAGTCACTGCCCCCTGGCCCGGGGAACGCAGCGCCCGACACACCGTGGCACCATGGTAAGAAGGCGGGAAGGCCCCGATTAGGAAGCCAAGGGCCTTGGGACGGGGAGGGAGGCAGGTGTACGACGCTGTTACTGCAGCGCGTGGTGGTTTGTTTCTCCTGCACTCATTTCAAGCAAACGCCTCCGCTAGCTGCCATCCTTCCTGGCAGTGTACACACAGATCCACTATGCAGTATTTGCGCGGGGAGGGGTGGTAAAAGGCAGTGGTTGCTGCATTAATGGAGGCGGATCAGTCTTCGCTGCGCCGCTCTCCGGGAGGGTTCGTGTACTCGGCGAAAAGGTGGGGGTGGTGTTGCTCTACTCGGGTGTGGAGATGGGGTGGGCGTGGTGTTCGTCTTCAAGATCGTCATCAGCGATCCGGGATTTCCAGCATCACCGCGAGCTCGCCAAGGGAGCCGCACAGTGATTGGCCGATCGACCACGGAGCTGACGACATCAGGGTCTCGGCAAAGGGGCCGCGCTGTGATTGGTCGAGCGCCTACGTCGGGACCGGAGAAGCCCTGCCATCGGAAGAAGAGGGCGTCCTTCGGATCGAAGAGGACGGAGCAGCGGACGACCAGGGTAAGAGAGTTTGCCCGATCCCAGCGCAAGAGAGGGGCTAACATACTGTTCTGCCAGGAGCGCTTTGGGGATATTTGATTGTGCAGCGGAGGCGGCAGGAAGCGCTGAGAGCGCGTGGGCCCGTCTTCTCTTGTAACCTGCACGCCCGTCACCCCTTCCTCCTGTGCACTCCCTACCACCCCATGCATTATGCTTGCTCACAACCGTCACCTCTACCCCATGTAACGCCACGTCTGCCTCTGCAATCTGCTCTCGTGCAATGCTCTCATCATGCATCACCTCTGTTCCCACTGTGAAGCGCTCCGACGCCCCTGGGCAAAGTCCGCGCTACACAAAAATGCATAAACAAATAATAAACAAATAAATATTTAGAAACCAGTGAAGTGTCTTTTCTACCTGGCGTTCCTGCACCTTAATCGGCAGTGAATGAGGCATAGTTACGCGTTGACATCACTCTCTTCTTCTAATGCTGTTACCAACTTGTATAAACAGCACCCAATGCATCCGCATGAATCTCTCGCATGTCCATCCCCATCGCAACCCAACCTGCCCGCCCCATAAAAGACCACCCCTCCCCTGTCCTTCCAGGCCATGCCCTGTGCCCGCCTATCCCCTGCTTCGCGCCTGATCTCCTTGTCATCGCCCCCTCCCCTCTGCTCCTATTGATGTTGTGCTGAGCTCCGCGGCGCCCCCGCACCATCCTGCCGCGCGCCACTGTCCCGCAAGACACCGCCTCGTCCCTTTACTTTCCGAAACCTTTGTTACCCCTTAATTACGAGCCCCCCCCCCCCGCATCGGGTCAAGTCCGGGAGTGGATCCACTCCATTGTCAACTACGCGATGCCCCCTTGCCCGAGTGTGGCACGAGACCTCTTGCCCTCAGACAGCACCGCAACTCAGGCCACAAGGCCTTGCATTTCCTCGCATTCCTCCCTCCCCACCCGCCCTTAGGTCGCCCAGCAGGCACCCCCCAACAGCCCATGCCTGACCCCACCGTCCTGCGCCAGCAAAACAAGGACCCCCAGCAACCCCCTGACCCCAGAGGCCTCTTGTGCCGTCCATGGTCAGCTAATATTGCGGGAAGTGACTAACAAACTTCTTTTCCCTTCCGCCATCTCCCTTCTCAGTGTTTGCTCGGCCACCGACTCTTTTAACATTTTACTTGCATCGCCCACTCTGCTCGTTTGTCAAGGGTAAACTATTTATGGGTTTACAAATTACGTAATTAAGTTACAAGAATATTACAATTACTCTTAACACAAAGCAGCAGCTACGTAAAAGTCGTGTCAAGCAGCAGCACTAGCACCACCACCAGAGGCTTGGGGCTCGGAGCCGCACCATGGTGGACCTGGGCGGCTGCCCCAGGAGACACCTCTGCGAGCCCCTGCCGCCCGCACCCCGCCCTGCTCTGCTGGGCCCTGCTGCTGCTCTGCGCCCCGGAGAGCTCCGCGCTGGCAGACTTCTCAGGTAAGACCCTCTCTGCTTCCCAGCCTGCCCTCTCGCAGCCTGTCCTCTCGCAGCCTGCCCTCTCCCAGCCTGCCCTCTCCCAGCCTGCCCTCTCGCAGCCTGCCCTCTCGCAGCCTGCCCTCTCGCAGCCTGCCCTCTCGCAGCCTGCCCTCTCCCAGCCTGCCCTCTCCCAGCCTGCCCTCTCCCAGCCTGTCCCCTCCCTGCCCTCTCCCAGCCTGTCCTCTCCCTGCCTGTTGTCGTGTCCCGGCGGCAGCAGGCAGGAGCGTGCACTGCGTCCCCGAAGTAACAGCTCTAAAGCAAGCAAGAAGTACGCCCCCCTCCCACCAATCCCTGTTAGGTAGTGGAAACTGTCCAAACTGGGGTGCAGACAGCCCCTCTCACCTTTCGGCTTGGTACCACTGCACCAGCCGCACTACTTCCCTACTGACCGTTCTCCACTTCAGCCCCGTCTAAATTACAATTCCTGCTTGTGACCCTTTTGCCTGCTTGTGCTTGTTTTCGTGACCCTGTTGCCTGCTTGTGCCTCCGTGTGCCCCTGTTGCCTGCTTGTGCCTCCGTGTGCCCGTTGCCTGCTTGTGCCTCCATGTGCCCCTGTTGCCTGCTTGTGCCTCAGTTTTCGTGCCCCTGTCGCCTGCTTGTGCCTCAGTTTTTGTGCCCCTGTTGCCTGCTTGCCTCCGTGTGCCCCTGTTGCCTGCTTGTGCCTCCGTGTGCCCCTGTTGCCTGCTTGTGCCTCCGTGTGCCCCTGTTGCCTGCTTGTGCCTCCGTGTGCCCCTGTTGCCTGCTTGTGCCATGTGGGTGTGTGTGGGGAGCTTTGTGTGGCTGTGTGTGTGGGGAGCTTTGTGTGGCTGTGTGTGTGGGGAGCTTTGTGTGGCTGTGTGTGTGGGGAGCTTTGTGTGGCTGTGTGTGTGGGGAGCTTTGTGTGGCTGTGTGTGTGGAGGGCTTTGTGTGGCAGTGTGTGTGGGGGGTTCTGTCTGGGTGTGTGTGGGGGGGGCTCTGTGTGTGTCATTTGCGAGAGATAAAGCTAGTGGCATTGTAAATGACAATGCCATTTATTTATGTTAAAAAAACATAAATAAAAATAATGTCAAGAGCATTGCCAATAGCTCTAACTTTAACAAAGGCGAAACCATTGCATTGTAAATGCTTGTTTTTTTTTTCTTCCCAGGTGGACACTTTGGGGGCATTTCCGCTTGTCATCTTATTGCTTCTTCATTATTGGCAAGAACACAGTGATCTAGCCTTGTGCCCAGTAATAGAGACTGCAACATATTTTTCAAAGTTCCCCACTGTCTGTCCAGTTTTAAAATGACTGCTGTCAAGTCCCATATTGGGTGTGAACTACATTTGTCTCTAATGTGGTATTACTGAATAGATTATTTTTCTACTCAGAAAATTTGAACAAATTAATGGACATTATGATGCAATAATATGTCATTTTGACTACCGAGGCATTATGATTTTAGCACTAACTTATTCATATTTTTTTTGCAGACATATGCACATCACCTTTACATGGGTAATGTTTTACCTCCTATTACTTTTAATTCCTATTGTATGTACCTGCAAATAAATAAACATGTAAATCATTGTAGGGCCGGCATTAGCGCTGGTAGCGCCCATTGTGACAACTTTTGGCTCCCCCACACCCAATGACCACCTCCTCGGATTCTCTCACTACCACCGGGCAAAAGTGCCCCACATCTATCCAATCATGTTATTTCTAGACGTAGCACACCCCTCCCCCTTGAGGTCAGCGCCCAGTGCAGTCGCACTGCCCTAACCACGGCCCTGAATCATTACATGCTTGTCAAGACCAAATACGATGGATTTGCCAATGATTGCCCCAGGCCCAGCTCTCCCTGTGCTGCTGCATGGCTCTTGCTTCTGTCTTCTCCTTTCTTTTCCTTCATGTTCACTGCCTGCTCCTTGCATTTACCCCCCGATTTTTCAGTGCCTTCTCATTGCTCTTCACTGTTTTCTCCTCACTCTATCCCCATTTTTAGAGTGCCTTCTCTTTGCTTTTCCCTTGTTTATCCCTGCTTTCTCACGTTTTTGAGTCTTCTCCTTACTTTTCCTACAGTTTCACGCCACACAATTTAACTCCACACTTTTCCAATCAACACCATATAATTCAACACCAATCCATATAATTCAACTCAACAACACAATTACACACCATACCACATACATCCAATTCACACCACAGAATTCCACGTCATACAGCAAACACCACATAGTTAAATGCAACTAGATACCACCCAACACAATACCATTCCCCATAATTATACTCCATAACACACAATCCCATTACACATTATTCAAGTACACTCACTACCACATAATTACTATACACATATTTCCACTGCACACCATGCCACCAAATTCTACTAGACAGATCCACTCCACACAATACCACAACTAACAAATCCAATCCACTTAATTCCACTACACACGGGGCGGAGCTTGCCTGAACCTAAGATGGCCGCCTAAATTGAGCACTCCATATATTCATAAAAAATCTTGCATTGGAATGAACTAGTCTGCTGAAAGTTTACAGCCCTGTGCTTCGGAATGTGTCTTGCACTGTTAGCCTCCATTTACGGAAATGGTGACGCCCTGTGGCCGAAGAAACGTGAGAACTCTGAAGTCACTAACTGCGTGACGTGGCCTAGGGCAACGGAGTCGTAGGCGCGCTGCAAGGGAACGCCGATCTGGAGCTCCCGGAGAGTGACCTACTGTAAGCCGTGCCAACTGTAGGCGCATGTTGCGGCGTTTGCTGAGGTACCAGGGGGAGCGAGTGCAGCGTTTGGGCCTGGCCCACTAACTCGGTGTGCGCTGGCAACGCTGGTGGCCCCTCGCGCTCTCCGACCCGGCTGACTGGAACGTGCCTGATGTGACTGCGGCGGAGGAGTCTAAACACCGGGGACACTGTGATTGAGTCGCATTGGGGCACTGGAGGAGCAGTTGACGCTGAAGCCGCCCCTTCACTAATTGGGAAGTGCCTCAGGACACCCGGAATTCCAGGTCTGGCCGCTCGTGGGGGCACAGAGTAGTTGCGGCAAGGACTGGGTTCCATTGCCCTGAT
Organism: Lissotriton helveticus; assembly: GCF_964261635.1. Taxonomy (NCBI): domain Eukaryota; kingdom Metazoa; phylum Chordata; class Amphibia; order Caudata; family Salamandridae; genus Lissotriton; species Lissotriton helveticus. Next base: position 1,627,427,935 of record NC_136065.1, on the reverse strand, counting down.
ACAGATACACTGAGGCGAGCAGCTAGCGGAGGGGCTTCCTAAGAGCTTGGTGCCCCACAGAAGAACTTAGACCATTGCAAAAACTTGGACGGAAACACAGTCTGACTGCGATTTCACCACACTGGGCGCGGGGTTCCCAACAAACAGAGTGGGTTCTGGTGTGTAGTGGAGGATCACCTACTTCTCTGTCTGGATACCTGAGGCCAGATTACCTGCAGTGGTGAGCATCCGGGGGCCAGAGTTCTTAACGGTCTGTGGTGGTGCCTAGGCGAGAGCCCCCGCACGAGTTCCTGCACCAACACTGGAGCTGCTTCAGACTGGGAAACTAGCTACTTTGACGGCATAACGACTGTACCAAGGTGACAACAGCTCCTTTGAGGCGTCTAATACAAGGCGGAGAATAACCACTCAGAAGCCAGAGGGGAGTCTTGGCCTGCCACCTCTTGTACAACGGCGGAGACTCTTGGGGCAGCAGACTCTACTCACTCACAATGGGGAAAGTTGATAAGGCTCAACCTAAGCTCAACTTTGAGCAGTGGAAAACCAAGACCAGAGGGAGTCACAGCGCGCAAGAGGAGGCGCCGAGCAGGTGGAGGAAGATATCCGTGTCATGCTTGCATCCATGCAAAAAAGCCTACAGGACAGTCTGTCTGCTATAGATGCAAAATTGGATTCTCTGTCGTACAGGATGGATAAATGTCAGAGAGAATGGATAAGCAGGCATAGAAGATGGATATGGCGGAATGCAGGGTGACAGAAGTTGAAGAGGCACAGACAGAGCTGGACACTACGCAAAAACAGATGAGTAGAGTGCTGCTAACCCTGCAAGATAAGGCAGAGGACCTTGAGGCTCGTTCTCGAAGATGTAACATACGAATCACGGGTTTACCAGAATCCATGCCGGTGGGGAACATAGAGCTATTTGTTGAGAAACTACTCCACAACTTGCTGGGATCCGACACCTTCTCTTCACTGTTTGTCGTAGAGAGAGAGCGTGCACCGCTCGCTGTGCCAGAGACCTGCTCCGGGGACCCCACCAAGGCCCATTATTGCTAAGCTATTAAACTATAGGGGCCGTGATGCAGCCCTGAGAGTGGCACCGAAGAAGCAATCCCTGCAGATTGAGGGCTCCAATATTTCGTTATATCAGGATTTCACGGCCCGAGTGCAGGAAGCACGCAAGCAGTTTGCCCCACTCAAGCGTCAGTTGCGAGACCAAAATACCGACTATGCAATGTTGTACCCGGCGAAGTTGGGGGTGAACAGGCAGGGGAAATCCAGGATATTCACAGACCCCAAAGTGCTGCAAAAAGCCCTGATGGAGTGGGCAAAGGAGCGACGCAGAAGCCCGGAACCGGATGCTTTTAAGGGTGCTACTGGAGGCACTCTGGAAGATCAGGATTAACATGCGACCTATCCAGACTACCAGATAAGATGTGGACATCTGGAGGGTGGTTTGGCAATGAACAAGATGTGGCATGCTCTGCTGTGGCACCTATGATGAGAACTGAGCTACTGCTTATGGGTGGACTGGGGCACTTCTCCTGTGCGGTGACTGTTGTCAGATTGTAGTCTGTATACTGGGAGGAGTTTAACGCTTTAAAAAGTAGCTATGGGGCATATTTAAGATGGTTGTATAAGTTTCTCATGCTCCATATTGACTTCATGGCTGACGGTAATGCGCAGATAGCCCACCAAAGTTGAGTTACAGTTGGGGTAGGCAAAATCCGTCCATGGGTGTGCACCACAACCTGAGTTTTGTCTCGTATTTTTGACACAACTCTGTTTGATGTGAATTTGTTATGATGACTGGGGTTTATATGGGGGGTTATCGCCACTGCAAAGTTGGGGAATGCTTGGTGTGGGCGGTGGGAGGGGTGGGGGGACCTGAGACTGACACACTGCAGGGTTTTTAGAGTTGTTTCGTTTCGGCAGGGCATGGCTACCTTCATTATGTCTCCAAATCGCAGTCTAGCATCCACCTGATTGTGCAGAGGATGGGATATTGACTAATAGTTTGTGCAATACACAGTACACTGCAAGCCTTTTTTGGGTCCGGAGTAGGGTGCTATTCCCTGAAAAAGCACTTTGGCGCCTCGTCAGTGGTAGTATGTGCTATATAAATGCAATTATAAAGCTCAAAATTAACATGTTGCATGGCTTAAGACTTGTGGAGACCTATTAGCTATGCCAATGTTACTTTGTATAAGATAAACGACTTCAAGATCATTCCTGAATTTTACGTTAGTAGGATCTTTGCTGCCCTCAAAGTGAAAACTGAAATGCCCCAGGACCAAGAAAGGGTCAAACTTGAAGATGTAAGGAGACAATAGTTTTACTGCTGTAGCACGAATGTTTGTGTCCAGGTGGTCTATAGATTAAGGCTCCTCTGAAGGAGAATGAGTGAAGAAAAATATGAAAGAGGAGAATCTCCTAGAGGTCGATTGAAATGAAAAATAAAAATCCAAAATATTACAACTATACTTTTCATTACAATTTATAGTGACACGGCTACCAGTCTTGCCTGCACCATGACGCTTTATAACATTCTAGTTTTGGGGAACAGCAATCTCTATTTCTGGATTTGTTGAGGTGTTTAACCAAATGTTGTGACAAAACAAATATCCAGTGGCAGGCTTTGGATCTTACCCAAAAAAAAGAATGCTATGCTTGCGAAGAGCATGAGAATTAAGATAGGCACAGTTTATGGTTGTCTTTGAGGAAGAAATATCTAAATGGGCTGTTCCATTCTTGGCATGTCTGTCAAGCCCGAAGTAGTGCCCTGGAGTCACAAGAATCCACAATTAGATAAAGCAAAAGGACCTTCAGTGTCACCTGGAGTGCATTTACAAGAGTTAGTATTCTTATAAATGAATTAAGGGAACGTGAAAACTTTGTTCTTACCTTAAATTCTCTTACAGATAGTCCTGGCGTCGTCCAGGCTCAGACGCGCTTGCCTATGGCATGCCTTCACGGCACACGGTGCATGGACGCACCACGTCCATGTTTAAATTTCTGTTGGCGATCAAAATCTAGACCACAGCAATGGGAAGTACAGAAACACTCACAAAATAGCGACTATCCATGCTGAGAAAATAAGACCTTTACTCTTGTTCTCGCATATCATAGAACTTACAAGGGCACTGATCCTCCTTAAACTGAACTATACAGTAGTTATGCATACCAGAAAAATTATTACAATATAAACTAGCTACCTTGAACTCCTCGCTGAAGACTAGGTAGGTTACACTAGCACCTTCAGGGGTGGCTGTTTCCTTGGTCCAGGCAGTATTGGCACAGTTCCCAACACCAACGGCCTCTGCCCGTGTCATTGCTCCGAATCCACCAGGAGCCTGCATTGGTCTCACCAAGGATTGTTAGCAGACTTGTTTGGCCACACTCCCTATCACCTCATCATGGAAAGCTCAGACTCCATCTGACCATCTCCCTTGCCTCTTCACAAGCGACTGCTCTTGATGAAGCCATACACTGGGAAGAACATTAAACTAAGGTACCAGTATTGGAGTGCATGAATGACTGCACCCAACCAAATGGTACTATTTGGTGCTCGTGACTGCCTTGAAGGACTGTGTACCTAGACACCAGCAACCTACACCAGAGAATGAGGGCTTGTACCCTTTATGGGTGTTGTCTGTCCTCAACTCTTCCCCCTAAACTAGTCCATCATCTACTGGCCCTCAGATAAGCTCATGTCTGAAAAATACTCTTGAGTCAGCCCCTCAAAGCCTCTTGCCTACATATACCAGACACCCAAATATTGTTTTGAGAAATACCTTTGCTAAATATATCATGCTTATGGCAATTTTCCTCAGTTAAGGTGCCATTCTCCCACACAAGCAGCAAGCCAAGCAAGCAGCAAACAAGCAGAAAGAAAATATCTTGCTCAGGCAGGCCAGTGCCATTACAATGTGGGCTAAATGTGTGGAATGTTTGCTGTGCCGCTTTGCTTCCAAATTGTGGCACGAAGTATGAGTTTATGCTCAACCTAGTCAAAGAGGTGAGCAGAAAATACTGTTGTACCACAGTCTCATTGACACTTCCGTCAGGAACTTGATATGGGAGCAGCAAGAAGCATGGATGAAATTATGTGAACTGAAGCCTGGGGGACATTTAAAAACAACTTTTCCCTCACATTGGAGATCAAAAACCTCTTCAGTCCCTCCACTGACCAAGTTCTCAAGCAGTACAAGGTCACATCCAAGTTGTTCCGAACAGATCCCACTCCTCCTTCCAACAGTTGAAGCTTTTCAAGGCCCCTTTCTGTGCCATATCTACATCCTCAGTCCAGTAAGAGGCATTTCAGAGGCTCAGACAAATTTTAGGACGTCCAAAGGCTTCCCTGAGTCTATTTCGTTCCTTTATTGGTCTCAAATCAGCACTAATGCATAGGTTCTGTCTGTGGAGGACAGCTAAGCTCCAAGGCTTCCTTGCATGAAGTCCTTTCCATGCGGTCATCTACAAAGCTAAACATGCTTGCCAAGAATCCCTGGTGCAAAGTCTGACTGTGCTTAAAATTAATATGCTCAGTTAGAACACACATATCAGTGCCCATATCACTCAGTCAGAGGACAATTGTAGGTTCATAAAGTTAGAAATTGCTTTCCTTCAAACATATGAGGGGTAAACAGCCCACACACAAGGCCCATTGAAACTCTGTGACCCATGTGCCTCTACTTCCGCTAGTATTCCGCTGCTGATAGTAACACTTGAGGCAGTACTCTGTAGATGGAAAAGGATTTGTCAGAATTATGACTTGATCTTCGCACCACTATCGTCTGTTGTTGGATGTTCCTCTGAAAGTTGAGCGGCAAAGTAGTATTTAGGGTCTCTGATTTTCCCGCTCAATGCCTGTAATATTCAAGTGTGAATACGAAGATGCTATGCTGCAGAAAAGATGCACGTAGAATCAAGTTTTATTGCCAGGTTTTACATGCATATTTAGTAGCATTTTAGATCACTTTGATATACATTGAGAAGCGGTTGGGCTGTGTTGCATGATCCATGTTTTAGTTCTGTCTTGCTGATTTGTATTGCAAGTAACTTGAATAGATATTTACCACAATTGAATTGTTTTACAGGACCAAGGTGTTCAAGTCCCACTCCTCTGTGAGCCACAGGACGTCTCACACTGTCCCCCGTGCATCCTCGCAGACCGAGATCTTCCACTTGCGTGATCGGAAGGCAGGAGGACTTCCATTAAATGAGAAGATGGCGGAGGAAGAAGTGGAGAGAAGCTTGCCGCGTGGAAAGCGTGAGACTGCCAAGCTTCGCCAGCAACTCCTTCCCATCTTCAAACAGCAGGAGGTGGACTTTGTGCTACAGAATGAACAGTGCGAGCGAGACCTCAACAAGATTTCAGAAATGATACTTAACCTGAAATCATGAATTCCACCAGCCACCTTTCCAGAAGAAAACACCTCTCCTAAGGATTAAATTCCTCTTACCTAAAGGGGCATCCTACCTCCATAGTGCTACATTCAGAAAGCCAATGCTCTTTCTTTATGACATTTGCATCCTTTGCTAAGTATATGGGGATGCAGAGCTTCAATACGTTTGATGTGGCATCTAAACTGGCTTTCGATTGTTTTAGTGTGGTGCACATCCTGGATTCAGATCGCAGGGCCCAGAAACTGCAGTAAAGTAATGCGGTCAGAATCACATTGGGGCCACTTTCTGAATTCAAGGCCACTAACTTGTGTTGCGTATTTCAGAGTCTAAAAGGAGGCACATTTAGACACGCAGAAAAGAGGCCAGAATTGTGTGAGAAACCACATGTGATGTGACATGCAGAGGTGGATCTCGTGTTGGTGAGGAGTGGCAGCTCCAGGCAAGCATGGAGTCTGTGATGCAGACATGGTTAAGAAGATGTAGATACAAAGTTTAGTTCTTACGTAGTATAGCAAGAGGAATGACACGTGAAGAGGGTTAAATATTAGCCTAAAGATGCAGACAGCACCTCTCCAGCTGCTTCTAAAATGGCTGAACACAGACATTCTATGGGTCTGAAAATGCTTGAGCAAATAAATGGCAAATAGGGTGCCTGGCAAACCCAAGCAATAATTTTAAGCTGCCACCCTTTCTATTAATGTTAGGTGAAAGGGTACTGTTCTTCAGCTCAACTGCTAAAAAAAAGTATTTGTACAAGTTTTGGGTCTTGTAAACCTTGTGACATGCTACTGCAGAAACTGTGATAACAGAACCTGTTCTTCTAGATTGCTGAATTCTCTTGAAGTTTCATATTACATTTTAATGACCTCCGTTGCAATTGCTCGTGGGGACATAGGGGAAATTATGTGAAAGTCGGGTACGTAACTGAAAATTTCAGCCGCATGAAAGTGGTGCAGATGCAGAACAACAAAAAAGGCTCATCATAAAAAAAAAAGAAATCCAGCTGGATCATAAAACCTCTGATTTTAATGCTGATTTTATTGAAAGAAGCATTCCATTGCATTTTTGTTAAATTGCAAACTGAACTTTAAAAAAAAAATAACATTTTAACATTAAACATCTTTGCGTCAAATTGTGTAGTTTGTCTGTAAAGCGCCTCATATGACATCTCAGGTTAAAGATCAGTGAGCCTAGCATACATGTTTATTTCAAAAGTAACCAATTTTGTAAATGGTCGTGGGAGAATTCATCATTTTTCAGGACAATATCTGATATGTTGTTGAAATATTTTTATGTGTTTTAGGATTTACAACAGAAGTGGGGAAAACTGACAGGCAATCTAACCAACTCCCTTATCAAAGGTGCTTGGGCTTCCTGCGAAGGATAAAAGCTCACCAAGTTATTTATACTGAGAAAAAAGAGAGATCTTTACAGAGAAAGCTGCACCCTGCATAGCTTAGGTCTGAGGTAAAAATGCAAATTTCTGGAAATCTGGTCAAGCTTCCAGGTAATGTGTCCACAAGTAGTCCATTTCTTTAGGACACAATGTCTTTAAGGGCAGAGGAAAGATCTGGGAAGGAAAATTTGTAACCAATTGCTAGCGTCCTCTTGGGAATAACCTTCTGACCCTTCAGGAGCATGACACCACGTTCCGTCCCAAAAATAGCATTGACCACAAACTCTGGAAGAGGGATGCAAGCCGGACGGCTTAGGGCCGAGGCAAAGCACTGGGTAAACTCTGCATTTGTGGCTGTGCTCGGGGCCACACCATTTAGAACCCCGTGCACTGCTTCTGTCTCCATGGCATAGGTGATGACTCCAGCCATGTCAGCCACATGGATCCATGGGAAGTACTGGCACCCAGAGCCAATAGGGCCTCCCAGCCCAAAGCGGAATGGCCAGATCATCTGCGAAATGGCACCACCGTCATTACCAAGGATGACACCTATAAGGACGACAAAAAGGTAATGCAACATGTTAGTAAGAAAAGGCAGTAGTACTAATGTTCAAGTTCAAGTATTTATATAGCGCACTACTCACCCAGAGGGTCTCAAGGCGCTTGGGGAGGGGGATTATTATCTATCGAATAGCCAGGTTTTGAGTTCTTTTCTGAAGGGGATGTGGTTTTGTGTAAGGCGGAGGTGAGTGGGGAGTGAGTTCCAGGTCTTGGCCGCCAGGTAGGAGAAGGATCTACCTCCCATGGTGGATCTTTGGATACGCGGAACTGCGGCGAGGCCTTGATTGGAGGATCTTAGTTGGCGGGTGGGTGTGTAGAAGGATAGTCTAGTGTTGAGGCATTCAGGTCCTAGTTTGTAGAGAGCCTTGTGTGCGTGGGTGAGGAGACGGAATGTTATTCTCTTGTTGACGGGAAGCCAGTGGAGGTCTTTCAGGTGGCCGGTGATGTGATCTTGGCGAGGGATGTCCAGAATAAGTCTTGCTGATGTGTTTTGGATGCGTTTGAGTTTTTTCTTTAATTTGGCTGTAATTCCGGCGTATAGGGTATTTCCGTAGTCTAGTCGACTCGTAACCAGTGCGTGGGTGACCGTCTTTCTTGTTTCGGTGGGGATCCAATGGAAGATTTTTTTGAGCATACGAAGTACGTTGAAGCAGGAGGATGAGACGGCGTTGACTTGTTTGGTCATCGAGAGTGAGGAGTCTAGGATGAAGCCAAGGTTACGTGCGTGGTCTGTGGGTATGGGTGCTGAGCCCAGATCCGCAGGCCACCATGAGTTGTCCCAGGCAGAGGGGGATGATCCTAGGATGAGCACTTCCGTTTTGTCTGAGTTGAGTTTTAGGCGGCTCTCTTTCATCCAGACAGCTACTTCTTTCATGCCTTCGTGAAGGTTGGTTTTGGCGGTGTTGGGGTCTTTGGTGAGGGAAAGGATTAGCTGGGTGTCGTCAGCGTAGGAGATGATGTTGAGGTTGTGTTGACGTGCGGTGGAAGCGAGTGGACTCATGTAAACGTTGAAGAGGGTGGGACTGAGTGATGATCCTTGTGGTACACCGCAGATGACTTCTGTTGCCTCTGATCTGAACGGGGGAAGTCGGACTTTCTGAGTTCTCCCCGCTAGGAACGAGGTGATCCAGTCCAAGGCTTTTCCTTGTATGCCGATGTTGTTGAGACGTTGTATGAGGGTGCTGTGGCATACCGTGTCGAAGGCGGCGGAGAGGTCGAGTAGAATGAGGGCCACTGTTTCTCCGTTGTCCAGTAGTGTTCGGATGTCGTCTGTTGCTGCGATGAGGGCGGTTTCGGTGCTGTGTTTGGCTCGAAAGCCGGACTGTGAGGGATCGAGGGAGCTGTTGGATTTGAGGAAGGCGGCGAGTTGGCTATTGACGGCTTTCTCAATTACTTTGGCCGGGAATGGGAGGAGGGATATGGGGCGGTAGTTTTTGAAGACTGTTCACTAGTTAAGACAACTATTCTTGTCATAAAAATACCCGTCCTTAGTTTTGACTGTTTTGGAAGTATCTGATGGGGTCCTGTTTATCTATTCACCTTTGATACATAAAGAACATTTCGGTAATTCAACAATATTATTCGCTTTCCCTTCCTAAAAAGTCCATCTGCAGGCATCACAATCTGTTGGCAGAGTTGCCTGAGTTGTATTGTGAAAGCAACTATTTACCAAAACAAGTCTAACAGAGGGAAATGAATAGCATCCCGTGCTTTTTTCCTGTTTAGACAACCACTTTCTTTTGCATTTATTTCTCCTATTTGACCCTTTCCATTTTTTATTCTGTTATATTCCACGTGCTACAAAATCTCTTTATAACCTATAGAATATTTCAATTTGGATATGATTAAACAAATCAGCTCTTTTCCACCTGAAAATGTGAGAAACATAGAGGCAAAGTTTAGCTTACTTTGTTAGTAGGAGGAAATAAGCTAGGAAACAGAGGCTCAACTTTATTCACTACTGCATCAACTGCCAATAGATGTTCAGCAATATTATGCTTTCCTTATAATAAAAAATGATATTTTTCATTCTGTTACAAATCTTGCCTCCCCTTTCCACATTACTGGTGTACAGTATTCCGATTTCCTTGTTCCTAACTTATATCTGGTACTCAACCCCCAGAAAGGGCTACACCCTTCAGTATTAACACGTTTCCAAGTCGTTCCTTCCTCTTAATGCCCAGTCCCTGTTTTCTGAAAGATCCCCGGGGAGCACCCTTAATATGATGGGCTTTTCCACTTCTCCTGCCTTATCTCCAACCATGTTCCGAAGCAAGTCCCACTCGCATTGTCACAGTTTTCTGTTACCTGACTTACATTTGTCCAATCCCCCAGGATCACTCAGCTTTTTATGCCCTGGAATTCCCACCCTTGTGTATTCTGGAGGAGAATAATACCTGGATTACTAACCGGTTATCTTCATTACTTTGATTCCATATTACTCAAATATAGCACTTACGGTGAGGGAACTCACCAAGGTCACAACTACCAAGCACCTCTCCCCCGCCCCCTTTTTTAAATAAATAACTCCCTCCCCGTAGAGTGGGAATGTAAGCAATAGGATGAGGAATATGGAATTAGAGTAACGTAGTCTGCCAGTACATAACCCAGGTATTCACTCCTCAGCCATTCCTTACATATTGCAAGAATACCAAAGCACAACAAAGAACAGTTTACAGAATTCATGCATTTGCTAATTACAGTTCTGACCCCTGAGCTAAATGTCATCTGTAATGATCAACAAAAGTATAATTAGATGTCCAGATTGCTGCAGCACAAGCATCAGCTAAGTAAACACCACCCCATTCTGCCCAAGGGCAGCCATCCCCTAGGTCGAACGGCCCTGGACGGAAATAGGAGGCTCAGCACAGGTTCTTTTTGTAAGGGAAAGAGATTACCTTCTTCATCAATGAAGAAAGCGGAGATTTTTCTCCTTTATTGACCTGGCCGAAGTTAACAACAAGCATTTACAATGCAATAGGTCTCGCAGCATTAAAGTTTGAGTAATTGGCATTGTGTATGAAAATGCGTTGCATCAATTTTTATTTTAAACTTTGAATTGGTAAGTGATGGGGCAAATCTTAATGTGCATAGAAGTAGTCATTGTCATCCTTAACATATGAGGGTAATCTTGGCAGAAATGAGCCCTGTTTTGCATAATGTTTGTACCTACTTAATGACACTGATTATACTGAAGCCACTCTGGGAACAACAGTGATTGCCTTTGGTACAATGGATCTAAAGGCAAAATGCTGGTAATTATTTCAAATGGGTCGACCTGGTGGCCTATCCCATTCTTCCCTGAGGTGAAAGGCGACACCTCACGTTCAGGGGGCACCTTCACATTTCTCTAATACAGGTCCGTAACCCAGGCCCCTGCGGTCTCCGTGCCTCAACCCTTAAATGGTTCATTCAGTCCAAGGCTAATGAGTATCTGTGAGACACTAGGGTGCCCTCATCAAATTTTCCTTAGGGTGGTGGTACATTATTTTGTGTTACACCACTGCTCTTGATGTGATAGTCACTTTAGGGTCATTTCGCCCGCCACACTGCACACCATTAGAGTGACAGGCTAGCGCTAGGCCTAAGAGGGCGGTTGGGGGTTTGCTGCGTCCCTGAGAGGCCGAGGTCTGCTGCTAACCCTTCCCTCCATTCCCAGCACTATTTGGGGGTCTGTGCGCTATGGGCTTTGCAGGGGCCTCTGTGTGCAGCGTCCTGAGAGCATGGCTGTGGCCTAAAAGCAGTTCTGGAGGGAGATCTTTGAAACTAAGTGGGGACTGGGGACCTTGGAGAACTGTGTGCTGTGGGGCAGGCACTGGGGTGCGGGATGTGGAATATGGCAAGTGGGGTCTGGAGAGGGCTATAGGCTGCCGGGGAGGCAGATCTATCTGCGAGGACCCCGGAGCCCTGGAACATTATTCCTAATGTGTGAAAGGTACTGGTGTGTGAAGAGAACCCAAGGCGACGGGGCAGGGCGGGGATGGGGTGGTGGTGTCACGGGCATTGGGGTGGCCGTCGATAAAACATTTTTTATTTACCTTTTCTGCTGTATTTTTGTGTCATGGGATTTGCGCTGTGCAGGTTGTTTTTGTTTGTATAGCATGAAATCCCTCCTACCCATCTTACACACCCTCTCCTCGCTTCATATAAAATCTATTTTCAACAGGAAATGGGAGATGTGACTTCCTGTCAATGGCTTCCTGTTACTGCGCCAGCGCCCGTGTGGTTCAAGGCAGTGTCTGTGCTGTCACTGTTCAGTGTAGAAATTGCAACTCGGTTCCCGTGTGGGTTCAGCCCATGGCTTTGTGTGAGTGAAGCTGGTGTACCTACCGCACAGGATTTGTGTTAATGCAGCTCAGAACTTCTGCCACTGCAGTCCAGAGCAGGGCCTCTGCGGCGCAGGACAGAGGGCGTGCGCTCCAGTGTCGCTCGGGGCTCGGAGCAGTGTAGCACTTCGCGCGCCCAGCTCAGTTCGGCACCAGCGGAGCGCACGGCCAGTGTCACTGTGGCTCAGAAACAGCGCAGCTCGGGATTGACCTCCTTGCACCTCAGTGTCACTCTGGCCTCGGGCGACGCTGCAGTGCAGTCCATGACTGACTGATGTCGCACGGATTGGCACTTCAAGAGAACGTTGTTTTTTGTATAGCGCTTCTTTACACCGCCATAAGAACGCTGACAGCGCTAAGGGGGCAAGCCATATGGGACACTGTGACTTAGACGGGGAGAGAAGAGACACATGAAGGGAATGAAAGCGGAGTCTAGTGGCTGGAGTGGTCTTCGCTGGAACTACTAGAGAGAACAATAGTGCCTTGTGGGCAGCTGGTCTTTGGCGTCTGGGGGCGGGCAGGATGTGAGGGCAACAGAATGGGAGGGGTTAAAGGAGTCTGGGAGGAAAGGAGGTTGACGGCGGGATGAAGGGGTGAGCGCGAGCGGTGACAGTGTGAGAGTATTTGTTCCCGACATCGTGGTAGACTGTGTGAGTGACACCTCAGCAGGCCAAAGGGAGTCCCTGGGAGGGAGCGAGCCGCTCACACTCCACGGTTTCCAGGGTCAGCCGTCTCGCTCCTGCTTCCCCTGAGAATTTTTTTTCAGTAGGCCCGCAGCTGAAGAGGGAAGACTCGCGTCTGGGGCACCCGTACCCCAGTAGTTTGAGCATCCATTTTATCAATCTATTTATTTATTTGTGCATTTTTATATAGCGCGAAGTTTACCCAGAGGTGTCAGAGCGCTTCACAATAGAACAACGTAAATTACATAAGGAATGAGAGTAGCATCGAAATAGTTAAAACTACTTATAGGTACTCCTGGTGGAAATTACACACTAGCAAGTTACAGATCCATTCAAGATTATAACAAGCAATGTCTGCCAGTGACTTCAGACGGTTCGCGCAGTGACGCTTGGCCGTGCGCGCTGCTGCTAGCTCCAGCTAATAGGGACTGTGCACGGGCGGAGGCCCTGTCTCGGCAGCTGTGGAACCGGAGAGGCAGCCGGGATCGCGGCGCAGGTGGGCAGGTGGGGGGTGAACGGGGTCGTCAGCCATCACGGAGGGATTTTGTATGTGGGCACGAGTAATTGACAGGGGAAAGTTACTTGGTCGGGCCGGTGCTGGTGTGCTGTGACTTCGATGCATGCGCGTTGACGGGCTGTGGTTTCCAAGGGAGACAGGAGATGGGCACCGCGAGCGCGTGAGCTGATCCGATTCCTGAGGCTGCGCGTGCCCATCTCCTGTCTCCTGGGAAGTAGAGCCGGTGACTATAGGTCTCTGGCGAGACAGCGCTTCGCGCTGTTATCGGCACGAGACCTAAAAAGGAACCACTGAATCTAAATTCAGCCAACATGGATAAGTAGATTTTGACTGCTCCCACCAAATCCAAAAGCGATTCATAGTTAGAATAAGATGGAAGAATAGGAAGACCAATCTCTTGTGATCTGTGCAAAATAGAATTCACCATAGGAATAACGTAACTTGTATTTGCAAAGCGCACTTTCACCCAAGGGTATCTTGGCAGTGAATAACAGATATTTGTTGTTACCCAACTCTATGGTACTTATTTTATCGACCTCAGAAGGATGAAAGGCTGAATGGGCCCACCGGAATTTGAACTTGACAATGAGGTCAAACCCAGGCCCCTACAGTGGACGCACTAAGCCACCAGACTTGAAAGGAATTATGGACTAATCTTTAAAACAATACGGGCATCAAAGGGAGAGTTACAGCTCAAGGCTGAGAGTTCACCCACCCTTCTGGCTGTGGCTATCGCAACCATGAAAAACCCCACCTTTAAGGTCAATAGTTTTAAGTAAGTTTCTGCCAAGGGCTCAAAAGAAAGACCCTACAGTATCCAGAGGTAGGAGTCAAACCTGGGACACCAATATTTTCTTCAACAGCATAAATCAATGTCTCCATGTCCAAAAGAATCCTCAGGATAACCTCTGCCTTCTCCCTCTGAATTCGTGATAGGAAGCAAGCAATAAGGGGAATCAAAGGGAATGCTTACAAAAGCTATTTCGGCAAAGGGCATGTTAAGGTGTCCACAGCCTCTGCCTTCTGATCCCTGAACCTTGAAAAAAGAAAGTAAGAAGGACATTGCGATGATCTGAAAGCAAATCTATTTTAGAATTGACAAATTATCTGAAATACATCCCTTGTAATCCTTAAATTCTGGAAGTGTGGAAACACTCTGCTTAGGGTGTCTGCTATGGTGTTGAACTTCCCTTGCATATGAATCGCTCTCACAGATGCCAGATTCTTCTCTGCCTAGTCTGATATCTTTAGAACCAATCATTTCAAGGAGGGAGAATCCTGTTCCAAACTGGCTGTTTAGGTAGGGCATTGCTTTCCCATCGTTTAACCTTCTGGTAGATCCTGGATTGAAACTGCATTGAGTTCTCGCTCCAATTTGAAGAACTACATATTTTGTAAGCTCTCCAAAGATCCTGTGCTGAAATGGAGTTTGGCACTGCTCACTATCCCTTGATGATGGTATCCATTGTCACTGTAACTGGGAGAGTGGAGGAAAAAAAGAGAAATCCATCTCTCCAAATTGAGAGGTTTCAACCACAGAAGGAGACTATCCCTTTGAGATTGTGACACTGGAATAGGATGGTAGAATTTATTTGAGGGCGGATCCCAATGTTGCACAGAATGCAGAGCACAAGAGGACCAAGATGTCGGCAAATGCCAAGGGACCGCAAACGCAGAGGCTGCCTGTTAAACATTTTGTGATGTACATATTCACTGAAAAAAACAAAGGTTAAAATAACGTTATATTCGAGTGAATTTGTCAGTGACAACATTAACACCTTGAAAAGAAAAAAAAATTGAGAGAAATTCAGCAGATATAGTTAGTAGCACTCCCTCCATGCACTGCTTGTGACATCACATATGACAGCACTCATGGCATGTTCCGTAACTTTACCTATGACCTCATCCAAGCTTTTTTTGTACACATTGCTCTATAAAAGTGTATAGCTTTAGAGATGTAAATGTAAGTACAAAATAACTCCGAAGAATATAAGCCATGATAAATGCCAGCACAGGAACAAATCCCTTAGCTGTAGATGGTATGGGTTGTGTACCACATTAACCCTATATCATACACTTCAGGGGCAGAGTAGCTCACATTAACAACCAACCACAGATATATGGAAAACCCTCACTTGATACGGTGTTCAATCTGTAAACACCTGTTCAGAACAAGCCAAGTTCCCAAAATGCTGAATGTCTCTTCCAAAAACAATGCCCTATTCTGGACAGCTTTTATCTGTATCAAACCCCTTCCAGTCACCAAACAAAATTAGTTGATATAAGTAGGGAAGTGAATACTGTAAACTATTAATTCTGTGGAAAGAGTTTATTCTGTATCAGACGGTTTGCAGACCGTGATACTTGCATGACAAATATACTATAGATTAATAAAACGTATCTACTAAGCGCAGTGTACACTCTAAGCAAAACTTGTTCAAAGAGCGGCCATTCACTTAAAATAGCCACGGTCTGAAGGTGCTAAAGCTCATACTACCTGCAGCCTTCATACTGTGCTGAAAACATTACAAGTAGCCCATCTTCTGAAGCAAAGTAAGCACATGTACATAGGTTAGTATCTGGTGCACATTCTTCTTCGTTAAATAGAAATTGTCATGCTAAGATAATTCTGTCTCCCAACTCAAGGCTAGTTAAAAGGCTTAGTTTGTAGTACCCAGAATCTTTTCCCTGCTGGAAACTTTTTCTGCAGTACCAAAAACCTTCTGTGTAGAACATATTGAACACAATTCAGCTGCCACCTGCTCACTCCTTAATGCATAGATTTATAACGTGTTCAATACCTTTTCACACCTATGGTGCATAAGGAGCACATGGGTTTTGTAAACACTTATACCGATTAGCTGGACACAGGCTGTACATAATATCGCTGGGATAAAATCTGTCAAATGAAAGCTGTTCTGAGTAGGGTAAGGATGTGGAGTTGTTTTCGCAGTTAAGTTAGTCCCGGCTGGGGAGCACACTACCTTCTTTTTCAAGCGAGATAGGAACACGAAGAAGCAGAGCAGGGCCCCCGCGCCGACTCAGAGCACCACTCCTGCAGCCGCCATCAACCCAGGCACCACCTGCAGTGACTACACGGACCCCCGTAGCATCCATTGCTCAAGCACGAGTCAGCCTTCACAGCCGGAGATGGGAGAGAATGAGCCCTGCTCTCCTAGGCTCCCTCTGATGGGATGTTCCCCGTATTTTGCCCGGCTGCTGGCTTCACCCCCATTTTGCTGGTGGATTCTTCCTTTAAACGATGCATAAGAAAGTATCCGCGGTGCCTCTAGATGAGGCAGGTTGCTACCTAATAGCAGCCCTGGTATTTACAAAGCATTGAAAGTTTCTGAAGTGCTCATCTGGCAACAGTTAATCTAAGCAGGATGCTGAACAGCTGCTAGGGATTCTGGGACAATGAGATTTTAATAGTTTTCCGCTGAGAGAAAAGCAGCCAAACATTTCAAGCGCTGGCAAAAGAAACATAGGACACCAAGCATTTTCAATGACTTCATATTGGTTATTTTCGTGTTATTGTTTGTTTCACGGTGAAGAGTTTTACATGGGCAGAGTAGAGCTCACTACATATCCCGGCAGTGCTTAGGCTCAACTTGAAAACACAGGCTGGCCGACCCGTTTACAACTCGAGAGAGGCATCAGGTTTTAACCAATGGGGAGAAGACAGGGGCGGAGCTTCAAGGCCCAGTGCACTTCAGGATTCAGGAATGTACGCGTTCCAGTGTGGGGGTGACTGGTAACTCACAGGCATGCTTAGTTATTGTTTAAAGAGTTTAAGAAACTTGGTAACAGTACTCTGCGTTTAGCGGAGCCTCTGGCTTGAGCTGAAGACATTAACCTTGCAGTGCGCACTTCTTTGTTGTCCTGATGTGTTTGTTTTTAGGTAAGCCTGGAGCGGGCTCTTCGGGGTGGCCTTGAAGTATGTGTCACTGGAGCGTTTTGTTACAGGAGGCAACAGATTTGCCATGGAAACTCGGTGCTTTCCAGGAGGCGTGCAGGGCTGATTGCGGCGGCGCGTGAGTAGTTGGCCTGGCATATGCTGTCCACTATTCTAGTGGGAATCTTGCACCAGTCCAATGACCCTTATTGATGGTAGGTTAAAGACAACCTTTATAGAAGGCTATCCTAGTGGTAGCTGTGGAGAGCAGTCTTCGGGCTAAGTCTTGGAGAAATGTAAAGCAGCTTGTTTTTACCAGTCTATAATCTCGTGAATGACCAAATGAAAGGAGAACCACACCAAGTATATATATGAAATAAATGTATTTATTCTAACCCCATCCCACTAGTCTCTTTATAATAATAATAATCCACATTTGTAAAGCGCACAATCACCCGTAAGGGTCTCTAGGCGCTGGGGGCCGTCGGGAAGATTAAGCAAGCTATTGCCCAGAGTCACATGGTGCTGGGCTAACCTGCCGCCGGAGCCGGGGATCGAACCCTGATCCCCAGATTCCAGTGTCAGTCGCCCTGGCCGCGGCGCCACACCTCTCCCTATATGAGGCTAGAGGCAAAAGTGCATTCAATAAACTTAATAGCACACAATATACATTGAGCCCTGGGGCAAACCATATATCAATAAAGTGATGTAAGAACAACGACTTGCATAGATACAAGGCCTAAAGCCTTCAGAACCGCTGGGGCCACCAGGAACCACCAAAGGTAGTGACACAGGGGACCCACGGGAGGGAAGCATGCAGTGTCTAAACACAGCCGCGAATCACCTTTAACTTCTATGGGGAAAGTTGCGGTTGGAATTTTAAGGATAAAGGACACTTAGAAAAGGACTTGGAGCAAACCGCTTTAGAACTAGGAGGTTCTAGAGTCAACACCCATGTGAGCACCGGAGTACTCTAGTTACCTCACCCAGGGAAGCCGGGTTTCGTCTTTGATTTCAATGGCCACCTGCTGCAAAAGTGCTGCTGGCGACCAAGTGGAAAGTGTCCGGAGTGATCCAAACCTGGATCAAAGATGAGAAGAACCTGAAAGCAGAGGGGACAGAGTCTGGGTCACTAGCCAGGGACCAGGGGCACAATAGTCGAATGCCCACAGATGTCGGGTGCATGCAGGTGAAGAAGGTGAAGCTTGATTCTACAGCCACGAGGACCAGGAGGCGTCGACGACGACCAGGCGCTGGATTCGAGCTGTCCCACAAAGGATGTCGAGTGCTGCAGTGTCGGTGCCTAGATTGGACCCAACAAGCCTTGGTAAAAGCAACCCAAGCAGAAAGCAGAGATTGGCTTTAGTGCAGACCATCAAGGTCTGAGGGACTCACCCTTTGGTGGGGAATCAGAGCACGTCTTGAGCAACCAGGGAAGCCCACGGAAAAGTAGATTTGCCTTCAAGGGGACCCACCATTCGACGGACCAGGGATCGTGAAGGAGCCTCAAGCTGAAATCCTGTGTCGCAAGTACTTCGGAGTCCGGCGGGAGCTTCGGAAAAGCAGACCGGCAAGATGCTTCGTTGGTGCCTGTTTGCCAAGGGGAGTCACTCCTTGACCCCAAGGGAGATTCTTCCGTCCTCTGGTCATGAGTAGAGCGTCGAAGTTCCAGGATGCAGTATCAGAGTTTCGTCCAGGTGTAATCTAAAGTCCTCTTGCCAGGGTTCCTTTACTTATACTGAGAAAAGGGGTTGGACATAATCTGGGGACCCACCTATCGGAGGGTTAGGAAAGAGGGGTGGCTATACCCATTTCCTTTGTCCAGTTTCATGCCAGAGCAGGGGCTGGTAGCCCCAGCAACCGGTTTGGACTGGACTATGCACATGGACATGGACACAAAATGTGCCCCCAGTGCAGACATCAAAGCACTCTGAGAGTGCACCCACCCAGCCCCAATACACCTGTCTGGGAGGTGGTTACACCTCCCTGTGGCAGGAAACCTGTTGTCCAGGCCTCCCCTGACGGAGTTTCGGTCGGCAGCAGGAGGCCAGACTCGTGTCTGTGGCTCCAACATCCATTTTGTAATGCTGGAGCTTGTTTAAACTATTACCGGGCAGACCAGTGTGTATATGTCTTTTCCCTCTAGAAGGGTGGAATTCTACCCTCTTCGTCAGGACTGGCAGGGGGAGGGGGAGGGATAGGATTCCAAAGTGTTTGACACCAAACACGACATGTTTCCATGCAGCCATTCCAAAGTTAGCATTTACCACAAGGTTATAATGCACTTAAAATTATATGGCTGCATCACAGAACAGCCTCAGAGAATAGGCTCCGAAAGCTGCAGAGGGGTCCTGCTCATGCATGGGCACCCTCTCACACAAAACCCAGCACTCTGCCTTCAGGATTGATAAGGCCTGCCATAGGAGTGACTGAAAGGCTTATATGTGTCAGTGATTTAAGGTAGATATAGGTAACCTATATCTTAGTAAGGGGTGCATGCACCACCTTACCCAGGCTGCAGTAGCAGTCCTGTGGTGCCATTTTGGAAGGCTTCCCAGGGGTGGCATAATACAAGCTTCAGCCCCTGGTAGGCCTCTGGGGTACCAATGCCTTTAGTACCTGAGGTACCATATACTAGGGACTTACAAGGGTGACCCAGTAACCAATCTGGAGTGTACCTAATGTACATGGAATCTATTTAGAGGAGAAAGCAGCTAGGCTGGGATTCTGGATAGCAGGATCCCAGCCAGTCTAAGTCGAAAACAGTTAAACATCAGCAAAAAGTGGGGGTAACCATACTAAGCAGATCCTACTCTCCTTCTGAACTTCGGAGGGATGTCCTGGCAGAGCTCGCTCGCTCTGTGTCTGAGGGGCTGCAGGGCTCCATGATAGGGTGTCATGTTTCGCGCCGATTGCAGACAATGCGAGCGGCAGGAAAAAGACCAAACCTCGCTTCGGAACGAATAGAACTACAAGTCCCATCGTCAAGCCGGGTAGAACTACAATTCCCATTGAGCAGCGCATGCGCAAATAGCCGAGACGTATAAAACGATGGCAGCGTCGAGGGAACACGTCGGAAATTGAAGTTACATGCCGAGGACCGAGGAGACGCTAGAAGGTAGGGAACACGCGTTCCTTCTGTTGTTCTTTCCTAAGCGTGCTGAGAGCGAGCTCACAAGGGGGAAGTACTGCCGCTACGACAGGGCATGCCGTGAGTAGTCGCAATCCTGGAACATTGTTGTTGCTGCAGCGCTTGGGGCGTTATTAGCATTCTGGATAAGACCCAACCTCCGAACGCGAGTCGAGCGGTGGCTACTACGCATCTGGCTCTCAATTCTCGCCCAGAAGTGAGCAAGCCTCACGAATGCACAGAAGGGAACCTTAATGGATTCCTGATCGATGTGGGGGTTATAAAGGAAGTCCCTTAACCCGATTCCGATCAAGGGACAATGGTCGCGCCTGTGAACCATTGAGACCTAGGTCTTTGGTGATATCAACCAAGGAATACTGTACCCGCGTTGGAGAGTGCCGGGACTGGCATTATTGCGGGGGGCTGTTCGAACAGCGGAATAGCTGTTCTATGACTCGCAAGGCTCGAGTGGCATTTTCGGCCACTGCTTAGCACAGTGCTCTCCGTTGGGGAGTGTCAGGAGGACGACACTCAAGCGGAGGACGGTTTTGAACGCGACGAGAGCGATCTTGGGTGGTGTCAACGCATTGTCTTTCTTGCTGGACGTTGTAGTAGCAACTCAGTGCTGTGTTTGGATACTACATAAAAACGAATCTACTTACTCCCGGTCTGTGGTTGCATTATTTCTGTGCGGGAGTTACAGGTCCTTTAGGGTACGTTTCTAACCCAATCCTGAGGGCAGTCAGGGATTACAGAGGGGCAGATGTACTGTGTGCTCTTGAAAGCAGCCCTCCTTAGAAAGCCCTCCCAGTTCTGAGGGATGACCGGGGCTGTGCCCAGAACTCCTCGCCCTCAGAGTGCCTCCCCGGCGGGTAGCAGAGCCCTGCTCCCTTTATCTGCTGGCGCTTGTCGCATCCTTGGGCTCCTGGGAGGCCCAGGGTCCGAGCAGTGAAAGGGACAGACCACTGGAATGCTCGAGGTGGACATCTAATTCCACAGAGCATACTGTATTCGCATCTTGGAGAGATGTGGACACGTGCATGCAGTGCACCTTGGGGCCACCTAGAACCCCCCCCCAAACAGCATCAAGAGACTGTAGGGTCACCCAGGAGAGCTTTACAAGCGGCCACACGGACGAGCACAGATATCAAATTTCGTTTTATATAGTGCTTGCTGCCAGAGAAATGGTGGTTCACAGCTAGGTGCCACGTTATTACAATAACAGGTGTTACTATCACCGACCCTAGTCGCGACGATTTATTGATGGCATGAAAAGTTGTGCTGGAATTGCAACAAAAAAAAAATACCCGGGAACCCATGCATTGGGGATCAATGTGTGGCATATGAAAAGTGTTGGGAGTCAAGAGGGGCGGAGTCATGTAAAGTCTAACAGTCAACATATACATTTGTATTGAAAAAACATCTGCTGCAAAGAAAATGGGAACAACGATAAATGTGGCAGTAAACCTGTTCTGACTCAATTGGTCACAAAGATGCTGCATTTTGAAACCTCCCACGGGGAAAAAGGCACCTGCTGCAGAGATCTCTGTGAGCCCAGCAATCGTCCGAGGATGATAATAATGGTGGGATAATTCTGGTAGTTAAGGCAGTTCTGGGAGAGTTCTGTGTTTTGTCTAGTTTTAACTCCAAAGGTAGCAAAGAGGGTTGATATGTTTGCTGCAAAGCACATCTTGTAATATGCAGGCAATAGATTGTGCCCTATGTGGCTAGGGAAGTGCCCTATATATAAACAACCTGACGAATACCCTTATTGAGGGTGATATGGATATGCCTCGGATTGGACATGGTTCGATCCCTGTGTTGCTTTATGCAGACAAATGCAATCCTTATTATCAGTACAGCGCTGAGGGTGGAGCGTTTGCTTAACTCTTTGGTGCACTTTAAGGATAGCCTTGATTTGAGTACTAACTTTACCAAATCACGTTATAGTGATCGGCCCCGGTTCACTAAGTTTAGAACTTTCCAGAATAAAGGCACTATTGTTAGCCATGTCACTACTTTATTTGTCTGTGTTTTAATTGATTCATCTATGACCTGGCACTCTTTGGTATCTGCCAGGTGCCATTTGCTCACCAGGAGCATTGCCTCTGTTTTAGATTTTTCGACTAGGTTGGGGCACAAATCCATCAAGGTGATGTTAGATATTTATAAAGCAAAGTCTGTTCCTGTCGCTGCCTATAGTAGCGGTACTTTGGACTTTGCCAACTTGTCTGCATTAAACATAACACAGAATACAATTTTAAGAAGGCTTTTATGCCTTCCTCAAAGTTCCTCTTCTTATATCTTCCCTGAGGAAATTGGACAAGGGTTTTTGGCCAACATTCTGCAGGTGCGGCCCTTACTTCTTTGGTTAATGGTCTGGCTACGACCTGAAAAAAGTTTAATTTGTTTTGTTTTAAAGGATTGGTTGGCCCTTGATCGTGTGTCCGGTATAGCTTGGTTAAAATATGTCAAAGATAGTTTTAGCCTGCAGGGGCATAATCCGGACACAATAGCCACAGGTGATATTGCTTGGACCAAGATCGCTCTCAAGGCCTTGAAAGTAAAAGAGAGAGAGTTAACTGTATTGTACAAATCCTCTGTTAGAGTCTATTTTCTGCTACAAACTTCCTTCACCGTAGAGCAGTATATAACCTTCGATATGTCGAACCATCATTGCTTTCTCCTGGCATGCTATAGACTAAACTTAATCCATCATCTGTTAGTTGTCCCCCTGGTAGCTCATTCGATTCCGTTTTGACTCCGTGCAGTTGAAACAGCACTTCCACTTTATAATGTTTTGCCCTTTTTACACAAAACTTCATAAATCCATTATTGTCCCTCTACTAGTAGGGAAACATTTCAACCAAGTTCAACCTGCTTTCTTCTACTCATTGTTATCTGATTGGCATGTATGTTTTTATTTGGCTTGTTTTTTTATCTGGTGCTGTTAGATAACGAAAAATATTATCTAATTTAGGAGGCTTTAAAAAAAATTCATGTTGTTGTCTTTTATGGTTTTATCTGCTAAACCAAATAAAGATTATTATAATGAGGTAATTGGGTTAATGCTTTTGACACTTGCTTTTTAGGTCTCGCCAGGCGTTAGCTGCACGCAAGCGCTGTCTCGCCGTGCGAGGGCTTCTTGGAATCAATACAGTTTTAGAAGTGGGCTTTTGGCTCCGCCTGTGATTTTGGTTGGTTCGCGTCATAAGTTATGGTAAACTGAGTGTGATGATTGTAAGGGAAGCTTTTTAGCCCCACCTGGTTACCACCCTGTCCACTTTTGGCCCCCTCACTCCCCGGACTGGATGTATTACTGGCAGCGTGAGACGGTCTGTTTTTTAATGACGGCCTCTGGACTTTTTTGTTCAGTATTACCGGCATGTGGGTTGTGTGATGCTGCATATACAAATGTGTTTGGAGTTTATTTACTGATCCGCTACGGTGGGGCTTTTCTTTAATCTGTTAGTGGCTGTTGTTTTTTTAAAAATGTATATTGCGTCTTTATGTACACATGATGTTTGACTTTTTTTACCAATACGTTACGTTGCGCTTTTGTATAATTTGATACTAGCTGTTGTTTAATTTATATTGCGTCTCCCGGTGCTGTGTTTGCCTGTCCCACTAGCTCTCTGAGGTTGCTGTTTTTTTTTTTCTCAGCTGCGCACATCAATCGCAGGATGCATGTAAATCTGCATTCTTGAGTTGACTTCACTGTTTTGAGGCCGTGCCTATGGGCTGCTCAGGTGTTATCAAGGCTGCTATCCAGGCTGCTATCCCACTGCTAAGGCTGTGCTGCGCTCTCTGCCTCGTACCTTCACTATTAGAGGTATTTCTGCTCTCCACGCCCCCTCACAGAGCAGGGCCGGCAGCTTTCTTCGTATTTGTTTGTATTGAAAAAAAACTACAGACGTATTCCTAAAATTGCAGTTTTTGTCAGGCACAAGGGCTGCTCCGATGTTATCAAGGCTACTATCCCACTGCTAAGGCTGTGCTGCGCGCTTTGCCTTGTTTTTGCTGCTAGGAGGTGGGTGGTGTTTCCAAAAAAGTGAGACGGGCATACAATGAACTAAACACCCGCAAACTCCCCACCATACAAATGCAGAAATAACCATAATCCTCCCGAAGGACCTCTCCACACTTGAGAATCAGCACGCAGTTAGGGTGCATTAAATCAGATTCACTAGTGGTGCCCCTCCTCCACTGGTAGCAACACGGAACTCAGAAAATGTCCTTTTCATTATAAATACATACAATGCGTGCACGTAAGATACTCGCATGCTCCCACCTCCCAGAATTCTGAATGCATTACCCCCCCATCCCACATTTTAGGGCTACTGTTTTGCTAGGGGAGGGAGGCGGACAGGAAAATGCAATGCTTGCCCCAGCACCTAATGTGTAACGCATGTATTTACAGATGTGGGATGGGGGGTCGTTATGGGATCCGTTTCTAGATGTGCACCATGAATAAGGACAGGAGGGTTGTGGCAGAGAGCAGCTCCCCACTCCTAAGCAGAAATGTGCGCCCAGTGCTGGGGGATGGGGCTAGAAACAGCCAGGCACAAAGGAGCAAACCCCAAAACACTAGTGCATATAACTGTGACTTTATTTCTCTTGCCGGGCAGTGCCTACTCTAATTGTTTGTGCAACTTTTCCAGAGCGCACATAATCAAACTCGTTACAGCCCTGTCCAGCAATTCCTAGCAAGAGGCCTGAGTTCCCATTTAAGGGAGCAGTGATATTTACTGGAGCCCGGGCTTTTGCAGTTACACACAGGGGTACCCTGCAGGTATGGGGACGTGACAGTCTGATGCTTCCATGGGCAGCCGTTGAAGTGGAGCTGCAGCAGGGTTCGAGTGCTGCACCAACAGCCGTGTATCTTGCATCAGCAACTGGCAGGAACCCAATGACCTCTCAGTTCAAACAAGGAACTTCATGTGTGCATGTGCAAGTGACGCACAACAGCTGTTTGAGGAGCAGGAACAGAGCAGCCCAGTCACGGAGGAGGGTCGGATGCCTTCTGCAGTTTAGAAGCGGTGTAAAGTCTTGTACAGGGATAGTTCGGTGGCGTGTCCGTTTCCAGGATGGCCTGAGTTCTGAAGGTGTTGACCTTCCGGCTCTTTTAGATCATTAGGCTAATGTTACACTGTTGAGGCCTGCGTTCGACCTCGTGATCACAAGTTAAAATTCCGGTAGGTTGACTCAGTCTTTCATTTTTCTGAGGTCGATAAAATGAGTCCCCGTTTGTTGGGTGATAATAGACATTTTTTTAAAGTTATTTTTACAAATACATGTTTACCATCTCCATTTAAGCTTGAGAAAATAATTGTTTTTAAATTGCTTTGTTGTAATTTAAAAGTACAGTGGCACAATCCGGACGTGCCATGCACATTAAAAGTGAAGTTAAGGGACACAATATTCCTGTCATGGTGTCTTTTTTAAACAAATCATTACAATAATGTGAGTAAATTTGTCGAAGAGAACTAAGAATAAAAGTGTCACAGTGCATGCAGTTGTTAAGGGAATCCCAAAGGCTGGTGCAGTACGTCATCGATGGCATTGAATCATCTTGTAACCTTGTATATCAAGCCCCAGGTGAGTTGCGTTACTTTTTAGGTCTCGCCTTTTCCATTCCGCAGGAATGGATTGGAGAGAATTCTAGTGGTCAAAATACTCGTCAAACTATGGCTTTTTCGGTGCGGTTTTCTTCGAGTTCACGTGGCCACAGGCACGCGCTTTTGGGCCATAAACTTTTTTTTCACAAGCTTTTGTTGTTTTTCATTGGCTCTCCACTTTGTCCACGCCTCATTGAAGCTGCTCCCTCCGCCCACCTTCTCTCTGTCCTGCGCGTGCCTCTTGCTTATCTCACCGTAGCACGACAACATTCAGACGTGCACTCTTTCCAAGCATACCCCCCTGCCTTTAACTCGCGGAAACACGCACACTAAACACAAACAGCCCACAGACTCTCACGGCAACACGCACACGTCAACAACATTCCGACGTGCACTCTTTCCAAGCATACCCCCCTGCCTTTCACTCGCGGAAACTCGCACACCAAACACAAACAGCCCACATACTCTCTCCCATTCACGCACGACAACACGCACACCAAACACAAACAGCCCACAGACTCTCTCCCATTCACGCACGGCAACACGCACACCAAACACAAACAGCCCACAGACTCTCTCTCCCACCCCCCCACACTCCCAGTCTCTCTTCCATTCACGCACGGCAACACGCACACCATAGCTTCTCTCTCATTCATCTGCACGTTCTCCCCCCCCTCCCAGACTCTCCCCCATTCACGCACGGCAACACGCACACCATAGCTTCTCTCTCATTCATCTGCACGTTCTCCCACCCCCTTCTACTTTTATGCCCACTTTTCTCTCAAAATATTTTAAAACACAACCAACAGCCCCCAGACTCTTTCACATTCACGCACACCATCTGCTTCTTCCTTCTACCCTCTCTAAGGTCCAGCGCGCGCCTTTTGCTGAACCCACCCCTTCCTCTGTAGCACGACAACATTCAGACGTGCACTCTTTCCAAGCATACCACTTCCTGCCTTTCAACTCGCGGCAACACGCACACGCACTTCTCTCTCATTCATCTGCCCGTTCCCCCCCCCATCTCTAGCACGACAACATTCAACTTGCCATTTGCTCCCCAACAGCCTGCCTTGCATAATTGCATCGGACCCGCCCCCTGCTTCACACACCACACTTAAAAGGAATGCACCCCCCGCCCCCGCAATGCGAGAGCATTTCTCGGCCGCTTTTCATTTCATTTACCGGCCGCTTTTAAGTATCCTGCTTGTTTTACTAACCAGTTGGTGTTAACTCCCACCTTCCCTTCTGTTGTTCATGTTGCCTGTTCCTTCCCATCCTACCTACAGTTATCTGTGTTGCCCAAGCCCACAAGCCATAAGACAAGCATTTGCAATGCAATAGGTCTAGCAGTTACTTGAGTTTGAGCTATTGGTATTGTAAATGACAAAGCCCTTTATGTTTTTAAAATGAAAACAAAAATAAAAGGCATTGTTATTTGCAATTGTAATAGCTCAAACTCTTGTGAATGCGAGACCTATTGCATTGCAAATGCTTGTTTTATGTGCAGCGAAACTGTAACCAAAGAACTATTAATGTGTCAAGTTACT
This sequence comes from Lissotriton helveticus, assembly GCF_964261635.1. Lineage (NCBI taxonomy): Eukaryota > Metazoa > Chordata > Amphibia > Caudata > Salamandridae > Lissotriton > Lissotriton helveticus. The sequence goes on along the minus strand of NC_136065.1, from coordinate 1,627,400,851 downwards.
CAACTTTTTACTGTACTTTGTATCTGAACGCACCCCAAAGTACCCTTTTATGGTGGTGTAGTATCCTGACTTCATAGTGGAGTTGGGGTCGACAACAGTTTGATCCAAACAGAGAAACTGGTCACATCCCGCACGTACTGCACATTTAAGGCCAAACACCTCTGACCCTCCCCCACCCCATCAGTATTCACGGTTTGTAAACCACCCCCACTTACCATTCTAGTTCTCCGCCCAGGCCACGTCACGTGGCCAAACAAAAGGCCTGACTCAAACCAATACCCAGACGTGAACGATAACCGTTTATGCTAGCTGTAGTAGGTTTTGAGAAATGTAGCGCCAGAGACTAAATGATGAGTAGGAGAAAACGGGAAATGAGGTGAATTCCAGATAAAAGGTTAACAGAAGACATGCAATGACGTCCAAAAAACACTGCACGGGAAGTATAGAAAACAGAATACAACACTAAACGTTTGCACAGGAATCCGAACAAGTAGAAGGGAAACAGCATGATATTGCACAAAAATAGAGAAAGTGCCAGCCACTTCTCCTAGCCCCAGGATGTAATTGTGACCCAGCACCTTGGCTGTTTCCATCTGCAAACATTGCAAGGCACTGCATTCCTTTAAAATGTTAAATCGGAATGTTTAATCACTCAACCCACCCTTTTAACTCTGAGAATGGCACAGCAGGGGTTTATTTTTTTATTTAACTGTGAAGGACAAAGAGAACCGCGCACCATTGACATCCCTTAATGAGGCCAGAACGTGAGATACTATGGTGAGCAGAAAATATATTTTATTTATTTATGAGGTTTTATATAGCGCTGCTGGACCCAAGAGTATCAGAGCGCTTTACAAGGTAGGTAGACATATTAAGAAATAATATACAATTTACAATGTGCAGAAAAATTCACAAAAGGTAAAACATTGAATTGAATGAGTGAAGGGGGCAGAGAAACAAAGGGATAAAAGGGAGTTGAAATTAGGGAGAGAAGGGGGTGTAGAGAAGGGGAGTGAGAGAATGGAAAGAAGGAGAGGGGATGGGTAAAGTGTGAATCATAGTAGAGTGGTAATGAGCGGGGTCAGTAACATTAGGAACCCCAGTATTTGTTGAGGAAAAGTACTTTGAGTCTTTATTGAAGAGAGGGTAAGAGGGGTTGAGGAGCACGTGAGCACAAAAACACAACAAGGTATGCAGGAATCGACTGAGGAGTATGTGGGTGTAGAAAAGTTTGAATGAAAGGGACAGAAGGAAAACAAGCATTAAAATGCAATAGGTATCTCCTTTCATTAAGTTAAAGCCATTTGCCTTGCTATACAATACCATTAGCAAAGCAAATGGCTTTAACTTAATCAAAGCCAAGACCTTTTGCATTTTCAATGCTTGTTATTTTTGCCTCTGTCTGACAAGGACACAAGCTCCTTAGAAAAGTAATGTCCACACGCCTGTTTACATAAGTCTTCATACTGGACTTGTGAGATGAATCAGTGATTTCAACTTTCTCAGCATCAATTGTACGTTTAGTGGTCTACTGGGGCACCTTGGAACCCAGGGCTCTCCTGAACATCAGGGTGGCCAGACTTTCGCTGGTTGTAGAATGGAGAGTAGATCGGTATGTACGAAGTGTAGAATAAAGAACTGACTTGAGTTCAAGTCCTTCTAGCACAGCGTGCTGTACAGCTTTCTTAAGGGTTTGTCTTTTTCTGTTTCATGGTCGCCATGAAGGAATATTGATTTGGTAATGGTGTTGATGCTGCCCACGTGTATACTTTGGTTTTGGGTGGTGTCAGACAGACTATTGTTAGGTCACTGGGCTATGGAGGATTGACAGTGTAACAGCTATATAATTTCTGTTGGCAATGCAGGCTTTTTCACCTGTCCAGGTTTGGGAGAAATACACAAAAGGTGATGGCAGGAATGCTTGCAATAAGTCTAACCACTGGCAATCAGAGAAGCATTTCAACCCATCATTCTTTTGTCCTCAGTTTGGATATGCAAATCAGTGTTGACCATGCTCCAATAAGAGCAGTCCAGCCTGAACTACAAGGCCAGGCCCTCCCTCAACTAGTCCGAATAATTACCAGTGGCTGAGATTAATTCAAGCATTTCATCCATCACTTTTTAGGTTGAGCCTATGCAGTGCGCATGTGCTGTGTGAGAGACCTGAAGTAATTGATAAAAGGACTCTATTTCCGCCTGCTACTTGCCATAGGTTCACTCCCTCGTCTGTCTTCTTTGCTGCCTCCTAACTCGTTCAGGCAGCTGATACCCCACTTCCGTTTCAGACTTAGAAGCACCGCCCAAGTACAGTTTCATTACGCATGCATTCTTTAACATTTGTTTGAATAACGTATTTTTTTTAATGTTGCTTTTGCGTCATTGCTGCTTGCTTTAATTTTGTATTTCTGCACGTTTAGCTTCCCCTTCCGCTTCATCGTGAGCCCCCCATCCTCCAAGCACAAACGCAGCGTTTGTGCTTGGAAGGCTCATCAGCTGGGCTCAGCACACCATGGATGAGGTGCCTCCCCCACAAAGATTAGGGCCCTCTGTATACTCCCACCGTCAAGGACACGAAAGCCCATCGCAGCCTGGGATCACTTCACAGATGCATCTCACCAACCCCCCCTTCAGTGCTGCCCCCGCTTCGCACACTGACACCAAGTATAAGGCGCCTCCCCGACAAAGATGAGGGCCACCTGCATACTTCCACCCTCACAGAAGCCTTGAGTGCAGCTGCAGGGGTGTCTGGCCCAAATTCACCATCAGACCCCGGAAACTTCCCTCAGTGATGCTCCGTTCCTGTTGCTGTTGCTCCTAGGGGCATCTCTCGGCCACATCTCACACACCCCCTTTCAGCGCTGCCCCCCAGATGTCGCATCTCGCGAACCCCCTTTCATCGCTGCCTCCTGCTTTGCACATGCACTTTTGAAGCAAGCACAAAGAGATGGTGGACGGAGAGCTGAAACTTTTCAGACACTCATGCCTAGTCAAAGATCTGGGTTGACTCCCATCATCGTTTTTTTAGCTCACTTCCCCATCCCAGTTCAGACCCAGCCATATGCATTTCAGTCCTGACCCTGTTCCTCAGGGGAACAGTCCCGCCAAACTGCCAAGCCAGATCTTCCCTGGACAAGAAACAAGCACCTGGGACCAGTTTCGGAGTAACACCCCTCATCAGCCAGGCTAGCGTGAATCCAATGGAAAAGTGAGCAAGCGACCAATGTCTGGCCATACCCTGCTAACTTAGGGCGAACAAAGCAAACACAAGGAGATGACAGACGGAGCGCTGAAACTTTTCAGACACTTCCCTCCCCCCCCCCCCGTCACAGATCTAGGTTGAATCCATCATCGCTCTTTAGCTCACTTCACCATCCCAGTTCAGACCCAGCCATATGCAAATCAGTCTTGACCTTGTTCCTCAGGGGAACAGTCCAGCCAAACTGCCAAGCCAGATCTTTCCTAGACAAGAAACAAGCACCTGGGACCAGTTTTGGGGTAACACCCCTCATCAGCCGGCTACCTTGAATCCAGTGGCAAAGTGAGCAAGGGACCCACATCTGGGCATACCCTGCCAACTTAAGGCACTGGTCCCAGGATGCTTGTTTCTGGTCCAGGGAGGACCTGGCCTGGCAATTTGGGTTGGACTGTTCCCATGGGAAACAGAGTCAAGAATGATTTACATATGGCTAGGCCTAAACTGGGATGGCGTGACATGCAAAAAACAATGGATTTAACCCAGATCTGTGACGGGGGGTGAATGTTTATTGGATCAGCATTCCGTCCATCTTTTGTTTTTGCTACATTGTTTGAAGTCATCAACTCCAAAGCCCCAAGCCAAGAAGCCTCAGTGTGCCACTGCCAGCAGACTCACTTCAGGGTTATAGAAATAGAAGCGGTCCTGCTGAGTGCACACCCTTCAGGACAGCTAGAAAGGATAAAATCAAGTTAAAAAAAAAAACGAACAGTGTTTTATACCATTAATATTAGTCTGGGTCGTATCTGCAGGAGGCCGGTTTCGTTATGGTAAGTGACATTTTTTGTGGTTCTTTTTGTTAATATTTTTTGTAATTGGGTTTTAAACCATCCATGCACACTCGTGGGCACTTGCCAAGCTTCATGGGCTTGGCGAAATCATTACTGGGTCTGCAAATCTCTAGTCCAAGAGCACCTCAGAGATTTCAAAACCTTGCTTATGGTTCTACAATTCCTGCAGCACAATCTAATTTTTTTTTTTTTTTAATTTTCCCAGGTGGACACTTTGGGGCATTTCCGCTTGCCATCTTATTGCTTCTTCATTATTGGCAAGAACACAGTGATCTAGCCTTGTGCCCAGTAATAGAGACTGCAACATATTTTTCAAAGTTCCCCACTGTCTGTCCAGTTTTAAAATTACTGCTGTCAAGTCCCACATTGGGTGTGAACTACATTTGTCTCTAATGTGGTATTACTGAATAGATTATTTTTCTACTCAGAAAATTTGAACACATTAATGGACATTGTGATGCAATAATATGTCATTTTGACTACCGAGGCATTATGATTTTAGCACTGGCTTATTCATATTTTTTTTGCAGACATATGCACATCACCTTTACATGCGTAATGTTTTACCTCCTATTACTTTTAATTCCTATTGTATGTGCCTGCAAATAAATAAACATGTAAATCATTGTAGGGCCGGCATTAGCGCTGGTAGCGCCCATTGTGACAACTTTTGGCTCCCCCACACCCAATGACCACCTCCTCGGATTCTCTCACTACCACCGGGCAAAAGTGCCCCACATCTATCCAATCATGATATTTCTAGACGTAGCACACCCCTCCCCCTTGAGGTCAGCGCCCAGTGCAGTCGCACTGCCCTAACCACGGCCCTGAATCATTACATGCTTGTCAAGACCAAATACGATGGATTTGCCAATGATTGCCCCAGGCCCAGCTCTCCCTGTGCTGCTGCATGGCTCTTGCTTCTGTCTTCTCCTTTCTTTTCCTTCATGTTCACTGCCTGCTCCTTGCATTTACCCCCCGATTTTTCAGTGCCTTCTCATTGCTCTTCACTGTTTTCTCCTCACTCTATCCCCATTTTTAGAGTGCCTTCTTTTCCCTTGTTTATCCCTGCTTTCTCACGTTTTTGAGTCTTCTCCTTACTTTTCCTACAGTTTCACGCCACACAATTTAACTCCACACTTTTCCAATCCACACCATATAATTCAACACCAATCCATATAATTCAACTCAACAACACAATTACACACCATACCACATACATCCAATTCACACCACAGATTTCCACGTCATACAGCAAACACCACATAATTGAATGCTGCTAGATACCACCCAACACAATACCATTCCCCATAATTACACTCCATAACACACAATCCCATTACACATAATTCAAGTACACTCACTACCACATAATTACTATACACATATTTCCACTGCACACCATGCCACCAAATTCTACTAGACAGATCCACTCCACACAATACCACAACTAACAAATCCAATCCACATAATTCCACTACACACGGGGCGGAGCTTGCCTGAACCTAAGATGGCCGCCTAAATTGAGTACTCCATATATTCATAAAAAATCCTGCATTGGAACGAACTAGTCTGCTGAAAGTTTACAGCCCTGTGCTTCAGAATGTGTCTTGCACTGTTAGCCTTCATTTACGGAAATGGAGACGCCCTGTGGCCGAAGAAACGTGAGAACTCTGAAGTCACTAACTGCGTGACGTGGCCTAGCGCAACGGAGTCGTAGGCGCGCTGCAAGGGAACGCCGATCTGGAGCTACTGGAGAGTGACCTACTGTAAGCCGTGCCAACTGTGGGCGCATGTTGCGGCGTTTGCTGATGTACCAGGGGGAGCGAGTGCAGCGCTTGGGCCTGGCCCACTAACTCGGTGTGCGCTGGCAACGCTGGTGGCCCCTCGCGCTCTCCGACCCGGCTGACTGGAACGCGCCTGATGTGACTGCGGCGGAGCAGTCTAAACACCGGGGACACTGTGATTGAGTCGTATTGGGGCACTGGAGGAACAGTTGACGCTGAAGCCGCCCCTTCACTACTCGGGAAGCACCTCAGGACACCCGGATTTCCAGGTCTGGCCGCTCGTGGGGGCACAGAGTAGTTGCGGCAAGGACTGGGTTCCATTGCCCCGATACAGATACACTGAGGCGAGTAGCTAGCGGAGGGGCTTCCTAAGAGCTTGGTGCCCCACAGAAGAACTTAGACCATTGCAAAAACTTGGACGGAAACACAGTCTGACTGCGATTTCACCACACTGGGCACGGGGTCCCCAACGAACAGAGTGGGTTCTGGTGTGTAGTGGAGGATCACCTACTTCTCTGTCTGGATACCTGAGGCCAGATTACCTGCAGTGGTGAGCATCCGGGGGCCAGAGTTCCTAACGGTCTGTGGTGGTGCCTAGGCGAGAGGCCCCGCACGAGTTCCTGCACCTACACTGGAGCTGCTTCAGACTGGGAAACTAGCTACTTTGACGGCATAACGACTGTACCAAGGTGACAACAGCTCCTTAGAGGCGTCTAATACAAGGCGGAGAATAACCACTCAGAAGCCAGAGGGGAGTCTTGGCCTGCCACCTCTTGTACAACGGCGGAGAGTCTTGGGGCAACAGACTCTACTCACTCACAATGGGGAAAGTTGATAAGGCTCAACCTAAGCTCAACTTTGAGCACGCACACAAAGCCCTTCACGAACAAGTCCCGAGCTACCTCAACAACCGCATCAACTTCTACTCTCCCAAACGTCATCTCCGATCAGCCAGTCACGCCCTCGCCGCCGTCCCCCGCATCCGAAGAACGACAACAGGAGGAAGGTCCTTCTCCTACCTGGCCGCCAAGACCTGGAACTCCCTCCCGACCGACCTGCGACTGACCCAAGACCACCTCTCCTTCAGGAAGAAGCTCAAGACCTGGCTGTTCGAGCAGTAGCAGCACCCCCCCCCCCCCCCCAAGAGCCTTGAGACCCTCCGGGTAAGTAGTGCGCTATACAAATGTCTTGATTGATTGGAAAACCAAGACCAGAGGGAGTCACAGCGCGCAAGAGGAGGCGCCGAGCAGGTGGAGGAAGATATCCGTGTCATGCTTGCATCCATGCAGAAAAGCCTACAGGACAGTCTGTCTGCTATAGATGCAAAATTGGATTCTCTGTCGTACAGGATGGATAAATGTCGGAGCGAATGGATAAGCAGGCATAGAAGATGGATATGGCGGAATGCAGGGTGACAGAAGTTGAAGAGGCACAGACAGAGCTGGACACTACGCAAAAACAGATGAGTAGAGTGCTGCTAACCCTGCAAGATAAGGCAGAGGACCTTGAGGCTCGTTCTCGAAGATGTAACATACGAATTACGGGCTTACCAGAATCCATGCCGGGGGGGAACATAGAGCTATTTGTTGAGAAACTACTCCACAACTTGCTGGGATCCGACACGTTCTCTTCACTGTTCGTCGTAGAGAGAAAGCGTGTACCGCTCGCTGTGCCAGAGACCTGCTCCGAGGACCCCACCAAGGCCCATTATTGCTAAGCTATTAAACTATAGGGGCCGTGATGCAGCCCTGAGAGTGGCCCCGGAGAAGCAATCCCTGCAGATTGAGGGCTCCAATATTTCGTTATATCAGGATTTCACGGCCCGAGTGCAGGAAGCACGCAAGCAGTTTGCCCCACTCAAGCGTCAGTTGCGAGACTAAAATACCGACTATGCAATGTTGTACCCGGGAAGTTGCGGGTGAACAGGCAGGGGAAATCCAGGATATTCACAGACCCCAAAGTGCTGCAAAAAGCCCATATGGAGTGGGCAAAGGAGCGACGCAGAAGCCCGGAACCGGATGCTTTGAAGGGTGCTACTGGAGGCACTCTGGAAGATCAGGATTAACATGCGACCTATCCAGACTACCAGATAAGATGTGGACATCTGGAGGTGGTTTGGCAATGAACAAGATGTGGAATGCTCTGCTGTGGCAACTATGATGAGAACTGAGCTACTGCTTATGGGTGGACTGGGGCACTTCTCCTGTGCGGTGACTGTTGTCAGATTGTAGTCTGTATACTGGGAGGAGTTTAACGCTTTAAAAAGTAGCTATGGGGCATATTTAAGATGGTTGTATAAGTTTCTCATGCTCCATATAGACTTGATGGCTGACGGTAATGCGCAGATAGCCCACCAAAGTTGAGTTACAGTTGGGGTAGGCAAAATCCGTCCATGGGTGTGCACCACAACCTGAGTTTTGTCTCGTATTTTTGACACAACACTGTTTGATGTGAATTTGTTATGATGACTGGGGTTTATATGGGGGGTTATCGCCACTGCAAAGTTGGGGAATGCTTGGTGTGGGCGGTGGGAGGGGTGGGGGGGACCTGAGACTGACACACTGGAGGGTTTTTAGAGTTGTTTCGTTTCGGCAGGGCATGGCTACCTTGATTATGTCTCCAAATCGCAGTCTAGCATCCACCTGATTGTGCAGAGGATGGGATATTGACTAATAGTTTGTGCAATACACAGTACACTGCAAGTCTTGACGTGGAACACTCGGGCCTCAATAACTGAAGGAAAGTAAGGAAGGTGATGGCGTACTTGCAGCGGCATAAGGTTGACGTTGCATTACTACAGGAGTCGCACTCGTCCTTAAATAGTCGCATGTTTCACAACAGAAGTCTCTTGGGGACGACGCAGGGGGCGGGTTTCACAACACATGCGAGGGGGGGTGATTACTTGGGTGAATCCCATCTCATGCTGGAGCCATTGGCCACAGATCAGGGGGGCAGATTTGCTATATCGTGCTGGAAGGGGTTAGATTTGATTCTGGTTAATGTCTATGGCCCTAATTATGATAACCCGAAATTCTATGATTCACTCACTGAAATGATGCAACACTATATGGGGAGAGCTCAGCTTTGGGGGGGGGGGGTGACATTAACTGTGTTCTGAAACCATGACTCAATAGATTGGGATGGACGGAACGGCGCACCACTGCGTCGGCCTGAGCTATTGCAGATGCGATGTTGCAATTAGAACTGCATTACATTTGAAGACAGCGGAAACCGCATGAGGGCGGGTATACTCATTACTCTGTACTCCACAACTTGTACATCAGGATAGATTACTGGCTAGCCTCACAATATATTTTTACACGTACAAGTGATTGTATGATTCTCCCACACACCTACTCAGACCACTCCCCTATACTTTTAGTGATAGATACTCCACAGAAGCTTATACGTCCTATCACCTGGCGCATTCCCCCGTATTCACTGTTAGATACGGCCTTTAATTTGGAAATAGTCAAGGCTATTGACACCTTCTTCACTTGTAATGTTGGCTCAGTGGACTCATTTGCAACCATCTGGGAACATTTAAGGTTTATATCCAGGGGATCACGATGTCTAAGCACTCCGAGGTGCTTCAGTCGCTCCGACAGACACGGTCTGATTCGGAGGGTTCACTTAAAGCGTTAGAACACCAACTGTTAGGCGGAGCGAATGAAACTGTTGCAACGACGTTTAAAACACTATTAGAAGAATATCATGATACAGCGGACACTGAACGTAAGCATTTAGGTAAATACGCAACAGCACGTACATATGAGGAAAGTGAGCGCCCGGGCGCTGTCCTGGCCTCACTCTTGAAAAAACGCAGAGAAGCTACAGTGGTGTCGGAAATCAGGGGTGCTGAGGGGGAGGTCATAACGGGAGATACTGAAATAGCTGTGCAGTTTCACCAGTATTACTCGACATTATATGACTCACGAAATGCATGTGTGGAGACTGACCCATGTTAAGTTGCCGTGGATAACCAATGAACATCGGGAGTATTTAATGTGCCCGCTGGAGAAGGAGGAAATAGTATCTGCGTTAGCTGGGATGAAATCGGGCAGGTAGATGGCCTTAGGGTCAATTTCTATGAAGAATTTAAGGACCTACTGGTTCCGCATCTGGCCACACTGTTTGAGGAGATGGTAGTAGATAGTGTTATGCCCCCTTCGTTGAGAGAAGCGGTCATCGTGGCTATACTGAAACCAGACATGCCCCCGTCTGACTGCTCCTCATATCGACCCCTGTCGCTATTAAATGTTGACAACAAGCTGTACGCCAAGATACTGGCGGCTCGGCTGGCGCCACTGGTTCCGTTTCTAATGGCACCAGAGCAGGCGGGATTTGTACCCGGCAGGACCCTGACTTGTAACCTGAGAATGGTATTTGGGGCAATACAGCACACTAGACAGGATGTAGAGGCAGTGGCGGTGTTTATTGATATGGAGAAGGCCTTCGATTTGGTTAACTGGCTGTTCATGAGGCACGTTTTGACGCGGATGGGGCTAGGAGAGATATTCTTACAAATGATGAGGGATTGTAAAACTCGGTATGAACAAAAAGGTACTGCACTGTTCCTAATAGTGGTGCGTATATGGGTCACACAGGTGATTGGATGTAGTAGTGTCTCAGTGGAGTCCTACAGTTGGGCATCCATTTTCTTGGATTTAATGTCCTCACACACCCTGACAGGTGTCATGCTTCATCATTGGTAATGCTCCTCGTTGGGTCGGCGGTGCAATACCCAACGGGCGGCACCTCAAAGAGGGGCTCTTTGGCGGAGATCTTCTATCCAACAGCCGTTTGGGTGAAGTGCGGGTGTGGGGCTAGGATGGTGTAGACGTTCTAGTGAGTTAAAATGAGGCCAGGAGTACCAGGATCAAGTTTATACTGGGGGTCCCCTGCTTCAATTAAAAGAAAGAACTAGCCTGTACTCGATGGAATGTTATGTTCCCTTATTCGAGACTCGACTAGTATGTGCAGGAATTGGTCGACATGTTTCTCGCAAACGTACAATGACTAGCGATTCATCAGGACCTATGTCAGAAATAAATCTTTATAGGGAAACTGTCTACAATAATTGTTCTCCTAGGTTTAGGTTTACATATCCAACTGTAAAGTGAAAACAATGGTGTACCTGTGTTGCGCTGTATCTGCCTAATTGGTCAGGAATGAGCACAACAACAGTACCCGGCGGGTAGTAAATCGGGTAACGACCTCTGTAGTTAAAGGTTGTGTAATCCTGTGTCTCCTTGATACAACCTACTCCTCGTCCGCTGGGTCCAGATTGTAAAACTCGCCATCTGCCAGGATGAAAATTGGCAACTTAGTATCTGAACCAATAAGTATTACCAGGGGCACGCAGCAAGGATGCCCCTTATATCCGATTTGATATGCGCTTGTGGCGGATCCACTGACTTGTGCATTGCGTGAATATCATAGTTAAAGGGGTATAAGATTCCCAGGGTACGATCTGATAGTCTCCATGCAGGGCCGGACTGGCCATAGCGGGCACCGGGCAATCCCCTGGTACGCCACATGGGTGGGGGCGGTTTTGGGCCCCTGGGGGCCGTGTTTGTTACAGGGCCATTTTTGCAGCATAGCTGCAAAATCAGCCCTATACCAAAATCGGCCGAAAACCAGCCCTGGTAAAGAGCACTTTGCCAGAGCCGGTTGTGGTTCCCACCCAGTCCGGGCCCTGTCAATACATTGCTTTATGTTAGAAAGCCCAAGACTAATCTGTCTCCTATACTAAGGGAAATAGTGAAGTACGACACGATTTCGGGACTCAAGGTGAATTGGTTGAAATCAATCATTTTCCTCCTTACTCCTGCTACGGACCTGGTGAGATACCTGGGAATCAAGATTCATACTGATTCAGATGTAGTGCTCCGTGAGAACTATGGAGTAGCTATCAGTAAGTTGGAGAATGAGATAGAGAAATGGATCTGACTGCCGCTGTCACTGTTGGGTCGAATCTCAATCATGAAAATGGTTGTACTCCAGCGTTTTCATATTCCTATGGTCCTCCCGAAGTTTTTTTTTGTACACATACGTCGCTTCTGATAAAATTAGCTTGTGCGGGCAAGCAGGCAAGCAAGGGTCTGGTGGGATGTTCTTACACTCCCCTACCGCCTAGGGGGACTGGGTGCTCTGGACATTGACCTGTATTATAGGGCAGCACAGAGTGCCCATGCCTATCACTGGGTGCATGACTCGCCAGGTTTCCCACATATTCAGATAGAACAGGTGGTGACCTCGTCGTGCTAGCTACCAGCTATGTTGTTTACATCGCCAGACTACAGGACAGGGATTTTAGACTCCATAAACGCGATTAGGCATGCATGGCATCACATGGTGAAGCTCCAAGCTAGGGCAATACTATACTCCCCGCGAGCTCCCTTGGAATGGTGTCAATGGTTACCTCAATGCCGTGACATGGGTGTAAAGAGGGCACTCGGCTCTTTGAGCGTGGTGAAGATTGGCAATATGTTCCTAGAGAGGAAGGTGAAGACATGGGAAGAATGTGAGAAGCCTGATCTTGGGACAACACTGTTGCACAGATTTCAATTTCATAGAACGCGACATGCACTTGCGGACATCTTAGGCAGCGACTTAGACGAGCCACCGGAAGTGGCACCCTTCACAGGCACAATAAAGGCAGACACATCAATCCACATTGTGTCCAAAATCTATAAATCGGCACTGGGGTACCGAGAAAACTATTACAAGGCGAAACTTGATTGCCAAACTGATTTAGAGAAAGAATTAGATGACGCAACTTGGAAATATTGCAGCGAAAATACGAAGACGATCTCGCTCAATGGGAGGCATAGGCTCATTAATTTTTAATTTTTAAATAGTGTGTACTACACACCGGAAAGGTTATGTAGATATGGCCTGTGGGACACGTCTAAGTGTGACCGCTGTAAAGAAAGACAGCGGATTTTTTACACTTCGCGTGGTTATGTCATGGGATAAACACCTTTTGGGCCCTAGTGTTTAGAAAGCCAAGCCCGTCTGCGCCCGTCCGCGACCGGACCGCGCCGGGCGTTGGGCATGCTGCCCGATTGCACCACCCTATTAGGTATGACAACAATTATCTACTGTCCCTACGCCCTCCACTCGCTTCCCACTGCTCTGACTGTCCCTCTATTGATCCCCTTGCTAGCCCCCTTGTATGCCTCCGTTGTAAGTGGACCCCCCCTGTGCCTATAAATGATGTCATTGACGTGCACCCCCCCTTAAATAATTGTCTCACCTACTTCAAGGGAGGCCTTGTTAATGCCAGGTCCCTAGCCTGTCATAGCCAAGACGTACATGACTTCATACTAAGCCATGAACTGGATGCCCTGTTCATCACAGAGCTGGCTCAACGATTCTTCCAATCCCGATCTGGCTACTGCCCTCCCCCCTGATTTTACCATCTTCAGGAGGGGCAGACCTTCTGGCCGCGGCGGCGGGGTCGCTCTAATCATTAAGGACATTTTTTCCTGTCATACATTTGACTTATACCACCTCAAAGATACTGAAGGCTTGGGTTTTTCAATTAAAATCAACGCTTCTTCCTCTCTCTCGGGGGGGCTCTTATATCGTCCTCCCGGAAATCCCACCTCCTTCCTTAACTCTTTAGATGAGGCCCTTGGAGCGCTCTTACTACAGTACCCCAATTTCACTCTTATAGGTGATTTCAACCTTCATATGGAATCGCTCACCGACACCCACACCACTTCCTTCCTACACTCCCTAAACATCTTTGGACTTTCCCAATGTATCACTACTGCCACTCATAGAGCCGGACACACTCTTGATGGCATTTGTTCCAATCTCACAACCCTCTCCACGTCCTCCCCATTACCTCAAATCTGGACTGATCATTACTTTATCCCGTTTGACATTACGATACCCCTGCCTACCCTACCCAATACTATGCGTACCCCAGCTCCATTTACAGTCAACTGGAGGAAGGTGACCGAACGCATAAAGCTGGAGTCCAATCCACTTCCCCCATCCCCTATAATCACTGGAGATGTTGAAACTGACTCCTGCAACTTCCATATCTGGATGAATCAAATTGTCTCGGTCAATACCGAGCCCAAAAATCATCAGGGAAAAGGTCCAAAGAAGAAAAAACCCAATGCTCCCTGGTTCACTCAGACCTTAGCCGATAGTCACCTTCTATGTCGGAAATCAGAAAGACACTGGAGACAAACATACGACACAGCCTCTAGAACATGTTATGTACAACAGAGGAAATTATACCTTGCTGACATAAAAACAGCAAAAAAGGAATATTTTACCAAGCTCATAACAGAAGCCCACCAAAACCAAAAAACTATCTTTGCCATAGTTAAGTCCTTCACCCACCCGAAAGCCCTCACCACTGAAATACCTCCCTCACAGAACTTATGCAATCAAATTGCAGACTTCTTTGTCGACAAAATTGTCAACATTCAGAAAGACTTTCCTCCCCCTCCGACAAATCCCTTAGAGGTAACAGTCAACTACCCTCCTCTCTCCAGTTTTAAATCTGTTTCCATGCAACAAACTGGCAAGGCAATTCGGGCCTGCAAATCAGGAGCGCCCACTGACTCCTGCCCCCCTATCATTTTACATCACCTGATAGAGACAGTAAATCCATATATTAATGCCATTATTAACGAATCCCTCGATTCCGGACTTGTCCCTGATGACTGGAAGAAGGCCACCGTAAAACCCCTATTGAAAAAGCAGAACAAATCGCCAACGGACTTGGCTAACATGCGTCCCATCTCCTTGCTTCCTGTCCTTGGCAAAATCATGGAGCATTTAATTCATGAAGAGCTCAAAACATTTGTAGAGGCCCATAACATCTTGCACCCTCAACAATCGGGTTTTCGCTCTGGTCACTCCACCGAAACAGCTCTGATCGAACTTGCAGATTCCATCAAATTCCTGCAGGATGAGGGTAAGCAAGCGGTCCTCATCCTGCTCGACCTCACAGCAGCGTTCGACACCATCTCGCATCCCATCTTAATAAATAGAATGCGAGAGATTGGCGTGACAGACACAGCCTTAGCCTGGATTTCATCTTTTCTAGCTAATAGGTCCCAGACTGTGTCCCTCGGTCCCTTTCTATCCGACGAAAAACTCATTTCATCTGGAGTGCCCCAAGGGTCTATTTTAAGCCCTCTATTCTTTAACATCTATATGGCACCCCTCTTAGCTGTGATAGAATCGCATGGGATCCTTGTCACGTCTTATGCTGACGACACCCAATTGGTCGTCACCATTGACAAACAGTGGACTGACGCTGACCTCCGGTTCAAAAATTGTCTCTCTGATGTTTTTAAATGGCTAAATACCAACCACCTAAAATGCAACAGCGCCAAGACAGAAATCATTCCACTGGGTAAAGATCTGTCTTTTTGTCCGAAAGACTGGTGGCCCCTAGGATCAGAAGCCCCTCCCAGCGCAGTATCATCAGCCCGGAACCTTGGCGTGCAATTCGATTCATCTCTCTCCTTCGATGATCACGTTAGGATTACTGCCGGTCGCTGTTTTGGACAAATAAAATCCCTGAAGAAATTCTTTGACTTCCTTCCAATTGCAGCCAGAAAGTCAGTCGTGGTTGCCCTCATTCTCTCCCGGCTTGACTATTGCAATGGTCTCATGGCCGGAGTGAAAAAATCTACCCTCAGAAAGCTGCAGAGCATACAACACGCAGCAGCTAGGCTGGTTCTACAACTCCCTAGAAGGTCATCTGCGTCTGCAGCATTGAACCTGCTGCACTGGCTGCCGATGCATAAAAGAATCCTCTTCAAATTGCTTCTTACAGTTTTCAAAACCATTCATAATACAGGGCCCCACTACTTTGTAAATCGTTTCACGCGCTATAACCCCCCGCGCTGCTTGAGATCTTCCGGGACAAATCTTGTCATAATCCCAAGATACAAATATAAGACTAAAGGTGGGAAATCTTTCACTGTTCTGGCAGCCAGGGCCTGGAACAACCTTCCTGTTAACCTTAGACTTATAGAAAACGCGAACAGTTTCAGAGGATTTCTCAAGACATGGGTCTATCAACAATCAGACTCCTCTGTTTTGGCTGCCATCTAATTTTCTTTCTTCCATCGCACTCAGTTACCCTCCGCAGCTTGCCCAGCGCCATGATGCTCCCTCGGGAGCGAACGCTTGCGCTTTACAAATACAAATAAATATCAAATATCAAATATCAAAGTTAGGAGTCATTATAGATATGCAACTCACACCTGATCCCCTGATTGCTTTGCTGGGATACTCCAAGCCACTCCCTAAAGCAGTTTGTAGATTGGTAGACATGAGTATGTTAATTGCCAGGCGCAGAGTGGCGATATGTTGGTCGAAAGGCCCGGTTCCTTACGATCACGGACTGGTCCAGGGACATGGTGTACTGTAGTATGCAAACAGAGCTCTATAGCGAACTTCTTCCACCGTGCAGTCAACCTAAAAACTTCTGGGCGCTGTATAAGACACATTTGCTGACAAAGGATACTGCGACTGGAAGGGCTGATGCTGCTGCAGGTGATGATGAGGAGGCCTAGGCGTACTAACACTGAAAAAACATTGAATTAGTTCTGCTGGGTCGCGCTGTTAAACTGTTGGGCACGGCATAGCCATCAGACGGGGCGAACTTCTGGGGCGCCCCTGCGTTATGATGGGGGTGTCCCGCTCTGTGCCTTAAACCGCGATATGGTTGCTTGATCTGGTGAACTTTGCTGACAAAGTATATGGTAAAATAACAACTGATAAGACCGACTGTGAGACGATCTGCTGGGATTGCTATTTCTTTGTACATCCCTGCCATTAAGATGTATAGTGTCATGTCTTTCTGTTACTCAGAAAATGTTAAGAAAGTTTTTGTAATAAAAAAATTAATTTACAAAAAATTCCACTACATACCACATACATACACTCCCTAACACATGGGTAAAAGACATTGTCATTACAACGGCAATAGCTCTTAATTCAAGCAAATGCGAGACCTATTCCATTTCCAATGCTTTTTTGTATTCTTGGAAGAATCATATACTGGCCTCGCTCACATTTTAGATTGTTCTTTGATTTCTCTATAACCATGTCCTTCTCCCAAACATGTGGAGCTTGGATGTTCCATGTGTATGTATTACTTGTGTGTTTTAAGAGGTGCATGTGCAGTGTGTGACTCATGTGGTAGGAGCCACACTGGGATCTATTTTGGGTTAGCCAGAGTCAAGTGGTACTTAAGATTAGAGACTGGCGAGAAAGCCAGATAACAGATGTGAATTGCAGGGCTTCCTTAGACCGTTGTAGTTTGTCAGACCAAGAAAAGTTATTGAGAGGAGACACAGTGTCCTTTTGAAACCAACAAGTTTCCCTCCGCCCTTTTCTGCCCCATCAACCTCTAGAAGAACTACTCTCAACAGGTTAGCAGGTAGTTAAGTAGGGCAGCCTTCCTTGTCTTTGTGCCTGTCTTTTGGATTTCTCCTGGCTGGAGACTCAGAGACACTGAGCAGGAAGGTGGGGTTAAAACTTGGATGAGAAAGACCCTGGCTGGATCAGTCTGAGTGGAACAAACAAAAGGGCAGAAATGCTCAGAATTAGTCGCTCAACTGGCTTCTGGAATCCCCCAATCACTGTCTCCAACTTCAGTATACAGATGGGGGAGAGATTTCAAGGCAGTGTGCCAAGATTTCTTTTTCTTGAATCTGGGATCTCCCGTCATGGTGACCAAGACACTCTGAGCACCATGACTGGAATAACTAATGTAAACTAGCCTAGCCAGATTTGGGACGAGCGACCTGGGAAATTCAACTGGGCAAGCTGCCTGGACCCTCTTTCGAGGGTGACAGCTCACTGACAGATCAGGAGGGACACTTATCCAGACACCCACTCACTCATTAATTTGTTCCTCTATTGCTGCATTGAGTCCATCATTAGTTGACTCATTCTCACATTCACCCACTCAACCAATCACTCTCCACACAAGAATTTCAACCATAAGTCCTGAGCTATTGGCTTTGCTACTGGTCATTTTCTTGCTTATTTCAACATCACAAACTCATTTAAGCTAAAAAAAAAAAAGGGATATTACAGAAATAAGGACACAGTGTGGCACGAGCTGTAACTCATCAGAACTGTCAATCGTTGCAGGTTATCCTTTGTATTTTTTCTCTCCTCAAGATACTAGTTTTTAATTACATTATTTTAATTTGAAGTTACTACTTTCTGTTGCATCTGGGTACATGGAGCTGGAATGTTGTGGGGCTGTGATTTAACAGAGTGATTTGGAATGTGAGCATGTGTTCATGCAGTTGTGGGCTGCCTGGCTCCGGGCTGGTTACTGCATCTATCTTAATAAAGCTCTTTCCTCGTTTGCCAATCTGTGTAACTTTACTTCGTGGAAGAAGGACATTTTAGTGGCGACGAGGATGGAATAAGAGGAATTCGTTTCACCAGCCCGATTCATGAGATCTCACGACGTGTCTATTTATCAGCTTTCCAAGTTGGCAGAGTACGATACCGGAGCCAATTGACGAATATTGCGGCGTCAATGTGCATGCACATGGTTGTTCTGGCAGGCACACAGTACATGAGAGGGACCCTGTTTAGAGATCAGCAAGGTGCAGTGGTCTGATAAAAACGCTGAAGTGCGCCGAGTGCTTGTTCATCAGAGCTGGCGAAATTTAAGCTGGTGGCTGTGTGCTTTCCCAACAGTGCATATGAAACTGAAGCAGCAGTGCGGTCAAAAGTGTATGGAAGATCTGACTTTTGCCGGCTGAGTGATACCCCAGCAGTGCCGGCGAAATTGAAGTTACTAGGGAGTTAAAAACTGCGGCCAGAATGGCAGATAACTTCATTCTGCGAGCATCTTTATGAAACGGTGCTTACTGGGAGCCTGCCGTTCGGGAAGGGCAGCAAGTTGCTTACAGCGTGTGAAACTGAAAGAGGGCTAAGTGGCTACAGTGCAGTTGAAAGTTAGAGAGGACTCCGTGGTTACAGACACAGGGAAAACATAGCATCCTGTGGAAGCCATCTATAAATGAGAGTACAGACTGAATGCAACATCGAGGACAACGGTGATGACTTTATTTTTGTTAGCTAGTTATTTTTTTCCTGTGTTCAACATCAGGGACAAAAGTGATGACTTTTTTCTTATTAGCTAGTTATTTAATTTTTTTAGTTTGGTTTACACTGTGGGCAGTGGATAAGTTATAGTATTATTAAGCTATGTATATTTACTGTACTTTTATGAGTGTATTTTGTGAAGTCAGTACGAGTGGGTACGGTATTATTTGTCAGTGTAGTGAAAAAAATTTAGCATAGTCATGTTGACATCCATCCCTCCCTGAAAGCAATAGGGGGTGAAGTTTTCACAGCAAAAATGAAGGTAGCTATGCTTAAACATACCCTTGGGGTGGAGGGTGGGAAGGTACTAAAAATATTGCAAGGTGTGAGGAATTTCGAAGATGTTTTTGTTGAGGATAATTCGGATGAGGATGCGGTTGATGAATTTGTGTGTCAATGAATGCTTTGGAGAACTATTTTTGTTGCAAGATTAGAGTGGTCATAGAGAGAGACACATTTTTCTCACATGCACTAAGTGTGGATGAATCTGTGGACCAAAACGTGGCCGAGTTGTGGAATTTAGCTATTTCATATAAATTTAAAGATATGCAGGACGAAATTATAAGGGATCACTTGATTAATCGGACAAATATTGTACGAGAGAAGTTGTGAGGCAGGAAGGAACCATCATTAGACAAAGCTATAATGGTAGCTAAGCCGGTTGAAAATACGTCTAAATATGTGGAGGGTGTGAAAAATTTAAGAATCCGGGACTAGAAGCAAGACCAATGAGGAATGGAAGAAGCAGTGTTACCAAGGTAATAGGAAAACATGTTTTAGATGTGGTAGTGTGAAACACATTGCTTTGTCTAGCAACTGTCCTGCCATAAGAGTGAAATGTTATAAATGTCAGAAATTGGACATTTTGCAAGAATATGTAAGAGTGGAGGTGGATACGGAAACAGAACAAATGTTGTCAGTACAATACATCAAGATTGTGGGGGAAGGTAGGGTGAGGGAAAGTCATCTGACTCTGAGGAGGAAGTAGAAGTTTTGATGTTACAAGATTGTGTGAGTACCGTAAATAGAGAGTCATCTAAATCTGAAGATGAAACCGACGCCCCTAATGTCAAGTGAATATTTGTGGAATGGATTTATGGATGTGGGCAGATTTTATCCCCAATACACACTGATTAACAAGGAGACTTGGGAAAAGGTAGGCCGTATGAGCCTGAGTAAAACCCACATTGAACCTAGAAGGATATTGTGGGGACAAATTACCCATCATTGGTTGTTTTCAGGCAGTGGTTGGGCTCAAGGATAGACGCACGACATGTACGGTGTATGTTGTGGAAAAAGGAAGATAGTTATTAGGCTGGAGGGAACAGCGGGCACTAGGAATGAAATTAGATCCCAATGGTGTTGAACAGGTGTTAACCACAGTCGGTGATAAGGTGCCCACGTGGGCAAGTGAATTTTCTAGACTTTTTGGTTAGGAACTAGGATGCCTAAAAACATTTGTACATAAAATTATTCTGAAAGAGAACGTAGCGCCTGTTGTACATAAAGCTAGGAGTGTGCCTTTGGGTTTGAGAGCTCCATTGAGGGTGGAATTGGAAAAACGTTGAAAAGATCATATTAATGAACCATTTGAAGAGTCAGATTGGTTGAGTTCCATTGTTATTGTACGCAAAACTAATGGGAAGATCAGAATGTGTGTGGATTTAAGACATTTAAAATAGTAACATCTGGGTCGATCGCCATCCTTTACCGAATATGGGAGAATTATTGTCTAGAGTAACAAGTAGAACATATTTATCGATAACAGACTTATACAGTGCTTATCACCAAGTACTATTCCATAATGATTCTCGTCATTTAACCTAGTTTGTTACACCGGAAGGAGCATATTGCTTTATCAGGATGCCTTTTGGCTTGGCGTCTGCTTCTGCTGTCTTCCAGCGTGTAATGCACAGATTGTCTGGAGACTTACATCAAGTTGGGTGTTTTCAAGATAATGTTTTGATCTGTGGTCGGAGCAAATGTGAACATGAGGAAATTTTAAGGCGCGTATTGAGAAAGATAAGTGATGCAGGTTTAACAGTGGAATTGAGTAAATGCACATTTGCTTTGGAAGAGGTGGAATACTTGTGTCATACCCTTTCAGCCCAGGGTATCAAGCCCAGATTAAAACTAGTGGAGGCGATTAAGAATGCTCCAAATCCGTTAGACAAAGACCAGTTGTGATAATTTCTAGGACTGGCAGAATTTTATGCAAAATTTGTGGATCATTTTGCTGATATGGTACATCCTATGAGAGAAATAATGAAGAAAGGGAATACTTTCATGTGGTCCGCAAGTGTCAGACAGCATTTTACGAAATAAAAAATGTATAAGTAAAGCAGTGGCATTATCTCCATTTGACACTCGCGATCAATACATTAATTAAACTGATGCTAGCATGTGGGGATTGGGAGCAGTGCTTATGCAAAGAGGGAGAAGTGGACATGAAAGTGCAATAGCTTTTGCTTCCAGAACATTGAAGGGTGCAGAACTGAATTACTTAACCACTAAGAAAGAGACAATGGCCTGTTGGTGGGGAAATCAGCACTTAAGAAATTTTGTGTGGGGTACAGAGTTTGAACTGTGAACGGACCACAAACCTTTGATTGATGTTTTTACAACTAAAGGTGCAGAAAATGCCACTCCATGCATCGCAAATTAGTTATTGGGTTACAAGAAAATACATGCAAGGTAAAATACGTACCAGGTGTTAAGAATGTGAATGCTGATTTTATAGGGTGCAAGGGGGTTGTGACAAGATTGAGGAGGACTAGATGACTGCAGATACAGAGAACATGAGTTTTAAGGCTATTTTGGAACGAGAATTGATTGCCTGTTGCATGAAATATGCAATGGAACAAGGAGGAAGAATTGATGAATTACAAGCATGTTTGGTTTGAATATTCTTGTATTATTGGACTTTTAAGAAGGGGTTACAAGTTAATCGTACCCAAGAGTTTACGTGGGAAACGTTTAGATGCTTTACATAAAGGATATGGGTGCATGTCAGCTATGAAACGTAAAGTGAGGCTAGATTTTTGGTGGCCTGGGGTAGATCGTGAGGTGGAGAGATGGGTGAGGAAATTCCCAATACTTAGGAAGGGTTAGTCTAAGGGGTCTGAACCTAAAAAGTTACGGAAGGTGTTGAGGTTTTCGATTATGGTAGAAAATGGAAAAAAATTGAATTTGAGGAATGTTGTGAAGTGGGGGAAGGTTTAGTCTGCTCATTTCAATGCTGGGCTGGAGCGTAAATGAATGGTGGTAAAGGATGGAGAAGGTGGTCTTTTAAAGGAGAAACATGCAGGAAGAGAACGGAAGTATGATGCAATTGTGAAATCAAATGACCAAAATCAAGTGTGCAGGAGTTGTTGTAAAAAAAATATTGCCCAGAAAGTTGAGTGACTGTGTAATTTAATTCTGTTCTGTACATTTTACTAGAATTATCTAGCATACTTAGACTACATTGTATTTGTACATAGTTTCCCTGGCATTCCACGATAGCAGGTACTTTTTATCTCAGCAAAACTGCTATGTATAATAGTTATTTAAAAATTGTTATTATGGGAGATATGTTGCATCTGGGTACATGGGGTTGGAATGTTGTAGTGCTGTGATATAACAGAGTGGTTGGGAATGTGGGCAAGTGTGCATGCAGGAACAGTCAGTTGAGGGATGCCTGGCTACGGGATGGTTACTGCATCTATCTTAATATAGCTCTTTCCTCATTTGCCAATCTTTGTACCTTTACTTCGTTGAAGAATGACGTTTTACTTTCGACATTCCTTCATTTATATATAATGTATTTGACCTGTAGAAGTTCTGCAGTGGCACAGCAAAGAGCCCAATGACCATAATGCAAGCAAGGACAATGGGCCTCACACCCCTAGGGTTTGGTAGTAAAATATAATATAAAAACTGGGGCGCAGTGTGTCCCACACACCATTAGGCCCAGGTGCAATCGCACCTGCTGCACTATCAATCACTAAGCCCCTCTACTTTGGTAAAGAGAAGCCTTAAAGCTCATCCCACTGCAGTCAATGTAAGGCCCTTTCTCTTTCAAGCTAAACGGAAGCTCAAAAGGAAGCTCAGGCTACCTATTTCTGACCTAGCTGCAATGTGTTCGGAGCAGAGGTCGTAAAACTGGACTGTGAACACACTGTCAAAATATTGTGTCCACATTTCAGTTCTTTATCCCAATACACAAGCTGCTTCTTTTGACAAGCAGTTGTGTTTGATTTTAAACTATACAATATTGGTCAATCCTTTCAAGATGGAGGAATTTAGGGGAGTCTTGTTTTTACGTCGAGCTTACCAAAAATACCGAACGTACCAGGGTTTACAGTCCGCCCACTGCAACCATTGGGTGGCTTAACTGCCACTCTCATTTGTTAGATTCTTATGCAATTGTTTCCTTGTCCCAGTTTGGTGGGTTTGGCCCACCTCCCAAACCTACAACCTGCAGACAAGAGCCTGTACCCCAAGGCACCCAAAAGCACAAAGAGCCCATTGGATTGATCAACATTGCATTTCCCTCTCCAGTCCAACTTATGTCATTCTTTCTTAGCCCCATCCTACATATATTCATGTTTTTACTTTTCTTCTATCCATTCACCACTCACCAGACCGCACCACCACCTGACGTGTAGGGCATTTTAGGTTTGCTGGTAGTGTTGCAGTGGCCTCCCAGTCCCTGACCAGGCAGGAGAGGAAATCCGAGTCTCCACCAGGGCTGTCCTCTGTATACTCTGCTGTAGGGCTGGGTGGGTAGTAACCTGGGGATGAAAAATTAAAAGAAGCACTTGTTAACATGCCAGTTCAAGGGAGGCAACATGGCGAGGGGCATCACCCAGTAACATAAAAGTGGTGTTGAGTCAAAATGTTTGCTGGAACACACTGGATGGTTAATCTCTCCAATACAGCAAATCCATTCTGCAGCAAAGTAAATAAACTCTAGAATACGCAAAGAAAAATGTCAGGGAACATGATTTTCTGATCCGACTAGCATTTCATTTAGCTCAGCATCATGAGCCAAGTGACAATGTGGGAGCAGTGCCTTTAGCTTGAAGGTAGTGCACTTGATTATGCCTATGGGAGGAAGGGATGCTCATTTAATTCCTTTATTTCAGGAATAGAAGTCCTGCTAGGAGCCTTAGGGTTGGTCCAAAGGGATTGTTAGTTCTGTTTGCAGGAAGACATTTTGGTAAAGAGACTGAAGAATAGCACTGAGATACTCCTCAGTGGAGTTCTAGAATCCATTACTGGGAGTCTGTGGGTTTGTGAGGAGCATCTTCATCTCAGTGAAGGACTTTTGGTTTAAGTGTCTAGGTGTTAAGAGCTACTCCTATTGCTTTATGGACAGGATGTACCTGGAATGATGCGGTAATCAACCATTAGTAGGCGGCTTTTACACCGCGTATCATTACTTCGCAAGCATTACAACGCATGCGATGTTACAACGCGCAGCCTTTATTACGCAAGTTCTTACATCCCATGCGTCGTAACATAGCTTGCGAAGCAAAGGCTATCAACATTGTTGTGTAGAAACGGACGTGCTTCCGCTTCCACACAACGACATGCACCACTGACGCTGGAAGCCCAGTGAAGAGGAACCACGGTCGAAGGAGAAGAGAGAAACCGAGGAGAGAGACGTAAGAGGGGCTGTGTAGTATTTAAGGTTTAAGGGTAAGGGTGAGGGTCATGCAGGTGGTAGTCTTTTTGGTTTTAGGATAGTGTAGTTGTGTTTTTGTAGTGTAGGGTAGTATTTTAGGGTAGTGTCGGGGGTTGTGCAGGGTAGTGTTTGGAAGTAGGGACAGAACTGGGGGTAGGGGCAGGGTTGTACTGGGGGTAGTGTTTTAGGGTTTAGGGTAGTGTTGTGGGGTCCGTGCAGGGTAGTGTTTTAGTGTAGAGAACGGCTTGGGGGTAGGGGCAGGGTCGTGCGGGGGGGGGGGAGTGTTTTAGGTTGTAGGGAAGTGATGTGGTGATGGTGTAGTGTAAGGTAGTGTTTTAGGGTTTAGGGTAGTGTCAGGGGGTCGTGCAGGGTAGTGTTTCAGTGTAGGGAACGGGCTGAGGGTAGGGGCAGAGTCGTGCTGGGGTTAGTGTATTAGGCTTTAGGGTAGTGTTTGTATAGTGTAGGGTAGTGTCTTAGGGTTTAGGGTAATGTCTGGGTGTCATGCAGGGTAGTGTTTGGATGTAGGGACAGGACTGGGGGTCGAGGAAGGATTGTGCAAGGGGCAGTGTTATAGGGTTTAGGGTAGTGTTGTGGTGCTGTGTAGGGTAGTGTTTTAGGGTTTAGGGTAGTGTTGGGATGTCGTGCTGGGGGGTGTTGTGTAGGGAGCAAACTGGGGGAATGGTGATGATCGTGCAGGGGGTAGTGTTTTAGGGTTTAGGGTAGTGATGTGGTGTTTGTGTAGTGTAGTGCAGTGTAGTGTTTTAGGGTAGTGCTGGAGGGGTCGTGAAGTGTAGTGTTAGAGTGTAGGTTCCAGGCAGGGGGAAGGTCGTGTAGGGGGTAGTGTATTAGGGTTTAGGGTAGTGTAGTAGTGTTTAAGTAGTGTAGGGTAGTGTAGTGTAAGCATGATTTTAGTGCGATGTTTTTAATTAGCATAAACCATAGTACATTTATAACCATTTGTGTTATAAATGCTTGCGCAGTTAAAATTTGCGAAGTAATGGTTTATGCTAAGTAAAAACATTGCACTAAAATCGTGCAAAGTAATGGTATGCGAAGTACCGACATACATTCGATTGATACTCTTATCTGCCTCTCCCCACTCCTACCAATGACCACAGACACGGAAATATGAGGACCAAGGGTGGAGGCAGGGAAAGATGAATGGGGCACAGGACTCCGTCCCTTCAGCCCTTCACTCTGCTGGTCAATGAGGTCTGCGGAATGTGGTGAATTGCAAAAAGACAAGAGATATCTTCAGTGTTCTGTCATGCAGAAAACAAATCCACTATATGTAGTTCCAAACGAAACAGGGTATTCCTGTCAACTTCATGCCATCACTACACACACTTTTCTAAAGATGAATTATAGCCTCTACTGGAATTCTGTAAACGGATATGTGAAATGCTGTTCGCGTGTTCGAGGCACTCCTCCACCCGCAGGCACACACCTGCGCCTCATCCCTGGTCTCTAGTGGGCTGCTGGTAAGTGTTCCTAGACTCGTGTATTTGTGCCTTGTTTTATTGTGCCTTGCTTTTACTGTGCTGCTATTGCGATCGTTTATCATTTTGTGCCATTTTCGCCCCTTTCGCGCTCCCCTTGCCGGCTCTCCCTGAGCCGCTATCAGCCTTCCCGCCGCTGTGTCCCTGCGTCCCCGCCCCCCTAGCGCCCCATTCGCTTTCCGCTCCCGCCTCCCAGCTGCTCCTCCCTCCCTCCTCCCTTCCTAATGGCGGTCGCTGTGCGTCGCTGGTGAGTGACCTCTGACCTGCCTTTTGTCAGGAGCTAGCTCCCCCACGCGTGCAGCACCACCTAGCTGTGCCCGTGTGCCTGACCCCTGCCCATGCTGCTGTTCGCGTGTTCGAGGCCCTCCTCCACCCGCAGGCACCCGCCTGCGTCTCATCCCTGGAGTCTAGTGGGCTGCCGGTAAACGTTCCTAGACTCGTGTATTTGTGCCTTGTTTTATTGTGCATTGCTTTTACTATGCTGCTATTGCGATCGTTTTTCATTTTGTGCCTTTTTCGTGCCATTTTCGCCCCTTGTGCGCTCCCCTTGCCAGCTCCCCCTGAGCCGCTCTCAGCCTTCCCACCGCTGCGTCCCTGTGGCCCTGCCCTTCTAGCGCCCCCATTCGCTTTCCCCTCCCGCCTCCCAGCTGCTCCTCCCTCCCTCCTCCTTTCTTAATGGCGGTCGCGCCACTGGCGCACCGGAGGCGTGCCAGAGGCGAGCCCGTCTGCGCCTAGACCGCGCCCGAACCCCTGGACTCGAAGCCGCCACAACACCAGACTGCACTACGACTCCAGCACACTCCACGCACTCAACCCCGGACGAGATCACTCCTGCTATCGGGCCACCCCGAAGCGCACCCATGGGCCCTTCACCTGCCGGAACTGCAGCTTCACCAGCATCCGGCCCGCCAAACCATCAGCAAGAGAACCCAACCACCTCCGATGCATTCTCCTCAACACCCGCTCCTCTCGCAAGCACGCCATCAAACTCTGGGACCTCCTAGACTCAACCACCCCCGACGTTGCCTTCCTGACGGAGACCTGGCTGAACACCACCTCAGCACCAGACATCGCCATAGCCATCCCAGAAGGCTACAACATCTCCCGCAGAGACCGCACCAATGGAGTGGGAGGGGAATCGCCATCATCCACAAGGACACCCTCAGAGTCTCGACCAACACCGACGACACCCTCACCACCGCCGAGCACATGCACTTCCAGATCCACATCGACCCCAACACCACCCTCAGAGGAACACTCGTCTACGGACCACCCGGACCCCGACC
This sequence comes from Lissotriton helveticus, assembly GCF_964261635.1. NCBI lineage: Eukaryota > Metazoa > Chordata > Amphibia > Caudata > Salamandridae > Lissotriton > Lissotriton helveticus. Next base: position 1,627,373,439 of record NC_136065.1, on the reverse strand, counting down.
ACAGTTCAGCGACTCCATCGCCGACCTCACCAGCACGCACGCCCTTGCCTCCACGGACTACATCCTCCTCGGGGACCTGAACTTCCAACGACGACACCCACCCACGCCGCTGGACAAAACTGGACCCCATCTTCTCCGCAAGTCCCCACGTCTCCTTCAACCACACCACCGAACCCCACTGGACAGACCACAGATGCGTCCACTTCACCTTCAGGAAAGCCACCACACACCACCACACCCAACAGAGGTCACACAGCTGCTGGGGCAAGGTCACCTAGGACCAACGGATCACCACCCTCACCCTGGGACCACCCGCCGATCCCGACACCATCAACCTCAAACAGTGGATCAATGGCTGCGCCGACATCCTCGCCCCACTCAAGACCTCCGCCACCAATCACACCAACAAGAAAGCCGCATGGTTCACCGAAGACCTCCGGGCCTCCAAGCGCACCTGTCGGAAGCTGGAGAAGAGCTGGCTCCGCGACCGAACACCAGACAGCTACACAGCCCACGAGAACGTCACCCGCAGACATCACCAACTCATCAGGACCGCCAAGAGGACCGCCTAGACAGCAAAGCACACAACAGCAAAGAGCTCATCAACATCGTTAAAGAACTCTCCAACCCCAGCTCCAACACCAACGACATTCCACCATCACAAGACCTGTGAAACTCACTGGCCACCTTCTTTCACCGCAAGATCACCGAAATCTACGACAGCTTCGACACCGTCACCCCCACATCCACCGCCGAGACCACCCCCCTGCGACCACCACCCGCACCAGTCGCCTGACCGCTTCGTCCAACGTCAGCAACGAAGACACCATCAAGACCATGAACTCCATCCACTCCAGATCCCCATCTGACCCATTCCCTCACCACGTTTTCAACAAAGTCAGCACAGCAATTGCACCACATCTCCGGAAAACAATCAACATCTCCTTCGAGACAGCAACCTTTCCAGAGAGCTGGAAGCACGCTGAGATCAACGCCCTACTGAAGAAACCCAAGGCGGACCCCAACGACCTCAAGAACTTCCGGCCCATCTCCCTGCTCCCTTTCCCGGCGAAAGTCACGGAGAAGATCGTCAACAGACAGCTGACCCTCTAACTCGAAGACAACAACATCCTGGACCCATCCCAGTCCGGCTTCCGCAGCAACCACAGCACCGAGACCGCCCTCATCGCCACCACAGACGACATCAGGATCCTTATGGACAAAGCAGAAACAGCCGCCCTCATCCTTCTGGACCTATCAGCAGCCTTCGACACAGTCTGCCACCACACCCTAACAGCGCGCCTCCATGACGCCGGAATCCAAGAGAAGGTCCTGGCCTGGACCACATCCTTCCTTCCTCTCCGGCAGAACCCAGAGTGTCCGCCTCCCACCCTTCCGCTCCAAGACCACCGAGATCATCTGCGGCGTTCCGCAGGGATCATCACGCAACCCGACGCTGTTCAATATCTACATGGCACCACTCGCCCACGTCGCACGACAACATAGCCTCAACATCATCTCCTACGCCGACGACACCCAGCTGATCATATCCCTCACCGAAGACCCCCACACTGCCAAAGCGAATGAAGGACAGCAGGCTGAAGCTGAATTCTGACAAGACGGAGGTCCTCATACTCGGACCCACACCCTCAGCCTGGGACGTCTCCTGGTGGCCAACATCGCTAGGAACAGCCCCAGAACCCACCGACCACGCACGCAACCTGGGGATCATCCTCAACTCCGCCCTCTCCATGACCAAGCAGGTCAACGCCGTCTCTGCTTCCTGCTTCAACACCCTCCAAATGCTCCGCAGGATCTTCAAATGGATCCTCTCTGACACGAGAAAAACAGTCACCCAGGCCCTCGTCAACAGCAGACTGGACTACGGGAATGCCCTCTACGCAGGAACAACAACCAAGCTCCTGAGACGGCTGCAACGCATCCAGAACGCCTCGGCACGACTGATCCTCAACGTCCCCGACGCGGCCACATCACACCACACCTGAGTGGCCTGCATTGGCTCACCATCAACAACAGGATCACCTTTAAGCTCCTCATCCAAGCACACAAAGCCCTACACAACGCTGGACCAGCATACCTCAACGACCGACTCAGCTTCTACACCCCCACCCGCAGCCTCCGCTCTACCAACCTCGCCCTCGCCACAGTCCCACGCATCTGGAAAACCACTGCCGGCGGCAGATACTTCTCCTAACTCGCCGCCAAGACCTGGAACACTCTCCCTACCAGCCCACGACAGACCCAGGACCTGCTGGCCTTCAGAAGACTTCTCAAGTCCTGGCTTTTCGATCAGTAGCAGACCCCCCTCTGCCTTCTGCCTCCCCCCCCCCCCAGCGCCTTGAGACCCTCACGGGTATGTAGCACGCTTTACAAATGAAATGATTGATTGATGATTGAACATTTACAAGCTGTAAGTCATTAAGCGTTCACTATACTCCTTGTGGATTGAACCCCAGTTCTAAAAGTCCTGAATTCGTTCACATTCAATACACCTTTAAAGTGTTCACTCTAATTCCTTAGTAGGGTAAACTCCAGCTTCAATAGATCAGAATTAATCATTTTATTCAGAATACTTCTCTGGAATCCACTGGTTCCAGTACTTAAACTCTCACCAGACACAGGGCTACTACCATGCATGTGCTGCACACTCACTGCAAATACATGTACTCGTCATGCAGATGGAATGTCAACACAAGGATCTGGAGTTCACATACATCTGAAACTTATAAAGGAGGGGTAAGGCACTACCCTCTCCCTGACACAGAGAAAAAGGTCTAGCCATACCACTGTTTAAAAAAAATGTGGGATTCTTGTCACCATCGCTTTGTGTCTCTCCCAGGCATTTATATACCCAGTATGAAGATATTGTTTGTACGCCTCTTCAAGTCACAGACCAGGTTCTGAACCCACATAACCAGGGACAGGGCTAGGCCTCTAAACACACGCTAGATTAGATTGATACCAGGACCAAGGAAAAATGTCAGGGTGTAAGTTTTAAATGCAGTTGAGCCAATTAGGGCCGGGACACCTGCCGGTTTACCTGGCAGGGGACATTCCCATCCCAACAGCAAGTAATCGTACCTTCTCTCCGATAACATATTGAGGGGCAGCGATTTTTTTATGAGCAGCATAAATTTATAAGTCTCTTTAGCTTTTTCTTGTAGAGGTTGTCAATTAAATGTTCTTGCATTTAGGAATGATTGAGGGGAAATATAGTATGATGGACATACTTGCAAAAGAAAGTCAACATGCCAATAGATGAAAGCTATATATTATTGTAAGTTAATTCTGCAAACCACAACGTCTTGGTCCAGTCCTCGTCTAGTGCTAACGTTTGGTATCTCAAATAATGTTCAACCTATGGATTAAATATTTTCAATCGGATTCCGTTTGAGTGGACAGACAAACTTCCATGTCTAATTACTCACCAGATTTGAAATAAACTAAGACAAGTGATCAATAATCAGGACCTGTTCAAAACCAAACAAATTAATAATATGTTGTGAAAAAATGTGTGCTAACTCTTTGGAAGAAGGACAACCAGGCAAAAATAAATTATTTTAGTCAAATAATCGATAACCACTAAAATTACTGATTAACCTTGGCTTTTGTGTAACTCGAACATAAAATCTATTGACACCATAAACCAAGTCCTAGGTGGAATAGACAAAGGTCCAAATAAACATAGGTTCACAATGTTAGTTCTTGAATCGGATATAAACGGAGCATGTTCTTATAGAACTTTTAACATCAGAAAATAATTTCTACCCCTAAAAGTATCTTTCTTTCTGCTGACGGAGTTTTTGTAATTCCAAGATGTCCAGGCACCTTACAATCATAAAGCCAACTCATAGTTGGTTGCCTTAAATGGTATGGTAAATATACAGCCTTTACATGATATAACAGAAGCCATCTTCTTCGTGTCTATTCTCTTCTTCCGTTAACCAGATTTCCTTATGTGTAGATGGACTTTCTGCATATATCTGAGTCAGAAGTGAATTCATATTCAAGCAAAGGAATGATCAGTTAACACGTTTGAGGCAAAAGTAATAGTAGATCTTTCATTTTCTTTATTTTCATTTGCCAAATAATTTTGTCAGGACTAGGCATTCGACTTACAATTTATTTGACCTGTGCTCAGACGGACTACAAAAACTGTAAATTCCTGTGATCTGCACATGCGTCTGTAATGTTTTTTGCACCTACGAAATAAAGCCTTTGTAAGAAATGGGATCATTTTTTGCTGGGCGACTGGCCACCTCAAGAAATGATCACAACTTTTTCATGGTGAACCCTCAAAGTCAAATATGTAATCTTAGCTCAATCCCCTGGCAACTATGGCACAGTTCAGACAGGCTTAGTTTAGGGTAATTTGTAAATTATTTGTGCAGTACCATAACAGTAATGAAGTTTAAAGACCAAGCTATAAAAATCCCAAACCAAATTAGTAAAATAAAGTAACATTTTATGAAAAAAATGACATTAAATCAACAGAATTCCATAAAATAGCAACCACAAATATGAATTTTAACGTTTTAAGCTAAATCAGCACCAGAGCTCGTCAAAGGTCGCAGTACACCGGAAGCTAAGCACAATTGGAGTGCGATACACCGGAGGGGTTGGTGGTTTACCTTCGGACCAAATCTATTTTTCTAGAAGTCAAAATCCTTCTTCAGGCAAATCAGAGCTGGTCTTCATAAAGTTGGATAGGCATTGGGCGAGGTACTGCTGAAGCTCCTGGTTTTAGCGGAAAACATTCCAAGCTGGAGAAATTCAAATGTTGCGCCCAGGGAAGTCCACTCATCGCGCACATATTTATAACAACTTTGCCCAGTCAACATTTTTTACCTCTGGATTAAGTCGCTTTTCAGGATCTCAGAATCCTTGAGTGGGGCAAGGCTGCAACTATAAACTTTTTTTATTTTTTTATTTTATTAATGTTATTAAGTACCTGGTACATGAAATACAACATACAATAACCATAAAACCGCTACACATGTATCAAATAATTACAGAAATGGATAAAAATGGTTAAAAAAGAGACCAATATACATAATTTCATATTTCAAGCATTACAGATAATTTAGCATAAAATCGTAGAAACAATTAAGACCTCCTAAAATCTCTTTTCTTATTATAGGCAAGATTCTCTCCAGATTTTTTACGGAGCCCATAAGTTTGATCCTAGTTCTCTCATTCTCCTACCTCTTCCCCTATAAAGTGATGTCTCAATTTTATGAATCCCCAACAGGCGAGAGAGCCACATCTGAAAGGAGGGGGCCACAGTGCCCTTCCAGCCTGCTGCTAGAATGATCCGGAGGAACGCCACAGAGATAAAAACAAATGCTTCTTCATCTTTATTCAGATTTAATATACTATCATGCCCAAGAATCATTAGGGTAGGGGATGGGATGATCTCAATTCCTAGCAGCCCCTCCCAAAATTTCTGGCTATTAATACGAATCTCTAATAACTTTTGACAAAAATAAAACATATGGGCAAGATCAGCCAGCCCCTCAGAGCATCTAGGACATTTATCGTCTTCCCGCTTACCCCAGCCAATAACTTGGTTAAATATAAATTGAATATCGTCTTATAATGCTGGGCTCTCAAAATCGTAGAGCGAAACCATTTCCCAGCCAATTCGAGAGCCTTTACTAGATCAGCATCTGGATCCCCTAGTTTCTCCTTCCAGGCTGTTTCCATTTTATCAATATCGTCCTGGAAGGTTGAAATTAAAAATGTATAGATCGGGTTGATTTTAACACCCCCACCCAAAATATATTCCATGACATTGTTTTTACCCCCTGGAATGATGGGTGATCTTAACCTAGATAGTGTTTGGTGTATCTGCAAGACTGTAAAACCCTGTGAACGAGGGATTTGATATTTCTTCTGAATTTCATTTAAACTCTGCATCGTATTACCAACATACAGGTCTTCCACTCTTCTGATACCTTGTACCTCCCACAGCCTCCATAGGCGAATTAATTTTCGGGATTGCCAGATGCTTCTGAATATATTTCCACCCCCCCCCCCCCCCCCAAGCGCTTTCCAGTATCTTGTATCGTTTTTTATTATAATAACGTTTATCTGTTTTACGCAACAAGACACCAGAGGTTTCTTTGCCTAATAGCAACTCATAAATGGAGGGTGGTTATTTTACCCCTAAAGAATGGTCGGATATATTAGGGATGCCATCCGATTAAAATGGCCATCTGGCTAAAAAGACAGCTCAACATATAGAATCTAATATTTGGAGCCGCTAACTCCCCCTTATCCAATGGCAGTGAGAGATACCTCAAACCGTCTAATTTTGCCATATTGCCAGATGAAATTCGCAAAGGCTGCCTCTATAGATCTTAAAACTTACTCACTAACTGCCAAAGAGATGGTACGAAAAGATACAATATCTTGGGGAACATGGTCATCTTAATTACGTTGACTCTACCTATTGTAGACAGGTGTATACAATCGATTCTTTTTAATTCTGCCGTAATACCCTTAAGTACTGGCAAATAGTTTTCATTGACAATTGATTCTACCTTTGAGTTAATCCTAACTCCCAGATAAACTGCTGATTCCAGATACCTACCATCCCTCTTTTGGATATTATCTGAATAAATTATCTGAGTTTTCAATTCATTGAGATGGTATCCTGAATATTGACCAAATTCCAAGGTAATCTCAACAAGGGCCGCTATAGCCTGCTCTGGGTCTGACGTTGTTATTGCTAGATCGTCTGCATAAGCCATTAGCTTAGTTTCAAACCCATTGCACACCGCAGGGTTGATATTCTCACAACCTAAGATCTTTCTAACCAGAGGGTCGATGCCCAAAGCAAATAAGATTGGAGAGCAGGGGCATCCCTGTCGGGTCCCTCTTGATATGTTGATTTCCTCAGAGCTATCCCCCATTAATTGGACTCTTGCTACCGGCTCGACATACATAGCCCTTATAGCACTCAGGACATTAGGGCCAAAGCCCATCCGCTCCAACATCCCCATAAATAACTCCAGGTTACCCCGTCTGCAACTATAACCAATGTGGGTTCGCAACGCCAGATACTTTCTCGCTGAGGGCTCACTGAACTGTATTTGCTGCTGCGGAAAAGCTCAAACCATGATGCTGAAAGGTGGTTTATTAGTAGGTTCAGTTAGGTACCCACAGCTAGTAATAACACCACAATCACAAAGAAAGTCCATTCAATTCACAATAAATTATTTCGTGCTCAACCCTTGGAGCATGGTTCACGAGCAGTCAAGCTTAACTTAGGACACAGGTGGGTAAAGTAAACGCACAATAAAAATCCAACACCAATTTATAAAAATAGAGAATATTTTAACTTTAAAATGACACCAAAATGTCAAAAATCCAATAAAGGGAACCAAAGATATAAACCTTTAAAGATTAAATGTAAAAATGTTTTTATAGTGCCAAAAAGTGAAAAGCGCCAACCGCGGTTATCTTGTCGCGCTTCACTGGGACACAGGTCAGATTCAATGAGTGGTAGGGCCTGGTCAAGTTTTGAACCTCTGACTTAGTCACTTTTTTGGCTCTTTTTTCCCCCGACATTCCGCGATCTTCTTCGGGAAGACCCGTTGCAGTTCAACAAAGGTGGCCTGCTTTAGTGCGATGCCTCGGTGACTGGGGGTCTTTGTCTTCCTCGTCTACAGTGAAGAGTTCCAGAGCTTTCAACAGGATAAACCTGGATTTCAGGCCAAGTAGAGGTTTGTCTTGCCGGCTTGACTCTTGGCATGGGGGGCCAATCAACTCTTGGAGCTTTTTCACAAAAGTTTTCCAAATGTTTCCAAACTTCTTGATCTCCTTTCCAGAAAGTCTCCTTTGGGTTTATGAGGGTCCACAACATCTGCAAAGAGTGCAGAAGCTCTGAGTTCCCTCTTGGAGGTTTGGGGATACAATTCCCAAAATGCACCTGTTTAAATCCTTTAAAGTCCAGGTGAAGCTGGTCAGCTGGGCTTGTCTTGGAGGAGTTGATGCAGGTGACTCCTTGATGCTCTTTCCTATCTGTTGCTTCTAGGGAGTCTACTCCTTAATCCCTTGAAGCAAGGCAAAGTCCTCTTTTGTGAAGCCCAGAGTGTGCAGCAAGTGCAGTCCTTCAAAGTGCAGTCCTCTCTTGGTGCAGACCAGGGGTTAAGGAGGGCAGTCCTCTTGATGTTTTCAGGCAGAGCTCCGAGTTGCAGGGCAGCATATTCCAGTCTCTGGGCTGGCAAGAGGGGTGCAGGGTGCCACACTCTGTGATTACAATTTCCTTAGAAGTGTGGCATATGTTTGTCCCAGAGAGCACTTCTCAACAAAAAGCAAATTGGGGAAAATCTCTCCTGGAGGTTCGGGTCTGGATAACCCAACCCGCAGGGTTGGCTAACTTTTCCCTACACTCCCCTTACAGCCGCTCTCATAATTCAAGTGTTGGAGCTCCCATCTGGATGGGGGTGCAGGAAGGGGGTGGGTGGGCCAGGTACTTGTCCTAACTGTCTTTCTCCCTATCTGCCACAACAGATCTCCTCCCACCAGATGGTCTTTTTGTTTCAGCCCAGGCCACGTCACACCTCATTAAAGTAACTTGGCTTAGCCTGTCAAAGGCTGGCCAAATCAGAAGAGGCTGTTACAGGGCTGCTTTAGGTAACTTCAGGAAAGCAAGTTCTATTACTTCTTTCCTGTAATGGCTATAATAAATCCAACCGTCGAAAGTTGCTGGATTCATTGTAACTATTATTTTGATACTTTGAATTAATGTTCTAGCTCACTCCTGTCAAAAGGTAGACTTTATTAAAGTTTAATAAAGCCTTCCCATGTTGGCCTATGGAGCTAGCCAGCCCACTAGAATGGGGAAAACAAGACTGCCCGTTTGTCCCTCATCAGGGCACAAAAAACATCTTTTATAATGTCACTGCTTTTCATTACTAGTAACCCTACCCATGGGGTACCTAGGGCAGACATATGTAATAAAAATGTCGTTTTAGACTTTGGAAGTACTTTTAATTTGGACATAGTCTTTTTTTAAATGCAGCCTGCAAAGCAGGGCTGGTTTTAAAATGGCAGCAGACACATCAGCAGTGCACACTTAAGTACATTAAATCCACTGGAGTCTCTAAAACTACATGCCCTACCATGTACTAGGAAAGTATAGGTAGGATGTCAGAACAAATTGCAATTACGCCTAATTATGATATATCTTTTAAACAGAGCTCTGGCCCTGGGCCTGGTTAGCACAACACAGCCCAGGGCACAATCAGAGACAAAACCCAGCATCTAGTAGTCCAAATGGGGCAAAAAGTGACATCTGCAAAAAAGACCTGTTTTCTCACACATGACAAACCTTGGTCATAAAGAATGGGATAGCTTTCATCCGGAATAGGTATTCAGGGGTGGTAGGAGAAGTCCAGTTAAACATAGCCAAGGGTCCCAAAACCACGTAAACAGAGCTTCGGGAGTCAAGAGTCACTCCAGCAGGGTCCAGGTCAGGTCCAGTTGGTACTCCACTTCTTTCTCTTGTGTACAAGAGGGAGCAGCTACAGTCCTTCAGGGATCCTCTCTGGTCACAATCAGAAAATCCAGTCCTCTTCTGTTCTTCTTCAGGTCCAGAACATTTTATTTTTAAAGAGGATGCCTTCGGGTGTCACTTTTACACCTGGCAGTAGCTAGTGGAGGTGGGTGACTCCTGGCTCCTCCATAACCAATGGGGTAAAAGTTCCCATGGGTTAGCCTACTCAATTTTACAGCAGTTTGCCCTAAATCCAAGATGGGGAATCTCTTGTCTCCTTGTGCAAAGACTGTGTACCTACTTAGAGGTGTAGCCATGGTGATGAGCAGTGCCCTCCTGCGTTGTCACATCAAACCAGTTTTGGAGCAGCTCCCCTCCCCGTGCCCCCTCCCCTCAACTCCCCCCCGCTGTTTTTTTTGTGCCAGTCTGCCTAGCAGGGCTAAAGCTGGCGCCTTTTCAGGTGTCACCTAGCATAAGCTTTTAGTAATTCCATAACATTTGAGCTCTTCTCTTGTGGCATAACAGCAGCAACACTATGTGGGGCATATTGTGTATCCAACTCAGCCGTTTTCTGATGTCACTTACCTTCAAAGGACTGCTTTGACTTTTTTTAATCGCTTTTGGCCATGTTTGTCTTCTCTTTGTGAGGTGGTTGACACAAACCACACTGTCGTTTTCATGACCGCAAGTTTGGTGTGTGGCGAAGCACTGGAAAACAGTTCAGATCCCACCTTGTCCCTGCTATTTGGTGGTGCTGATGCATGAGCAGGTCCACCAATACATCTAGATGCCACTAAGTTTCTGAGATGGTCTGTGGGCTAGCCAAAAAAATCACAGCCAAAAATAAATATTTGTCTGCACGGGATGCTGGCGCGCGCCCCACAGTTGGCGGGGCCAGCAGCGGTGCTGTCATTGGATGCCAAAATGGCGTTCGACATGGTAGAGTGGCGCTACCTCTTTGCGGTCCTGGAGCACATGGGTATTGGCTCGAAATTCATATCGTGGGTCAGGCTGTTATACACCGACCCGGTGGCAAGGGTGACAGCCAATGGATGTATCTCGGGAGAGTTCCCGCTGGCGAGGGGCACGAGACAAGGGTGCCCGCTATCGCCGCTGCTATTCGCCTTGGTTTTGGAACCCCTGGCCACGGTTATCAGAACCACCCAGCTGCTGAAGGGCATACAGTGGGGAGGGGACTGGGAGGATAGGGTCTCCCTGTATGCTGATGACATGCTCATTTACCTCATGGACCTCGCGAATGGTATTCCGGTCCTACTAGCGCTGTGTGAGAGACATGGGGCGGCATCAGGATATAAACTTAATTGGTCCAAGTCCGTACTCTATATGATACGGGGTGGCCCCCCGGTCCTACCCACTGATTGCCAGTTGATTGTAGAACCCAGTTGATTGTAGAACCCCTTTCCTTCAGATACCTGGGGATTCAAATCACAAGGGAACATGCGACTTTTCTGGAGTTGAACCTTGGGCCCCTGCTGGACAGGCTGAAGGCGGATGTGCGCCACTGGAAGACCCTCCCGTTGACACTGTTAGGTAGAGCGGCGCTCTTCAAAATGATGGCGCTGCCTCGCTTCCTGTATGTCCTGGAAAACACGCCGGCGATGGTCCCGTTGTCGTTCTTACGCCAAGTGTCGGCACAACTGTCGAGCCTGCTCTGGGGCGGCAAACCAGCTAGAATTGCACATTTGAAACTGATTAGGGACTGGTACAGCGGGGGGATAGCGCTCCCGAACCTTGAATTGTACTATTGGGCAGCCCACCTTAAGGTGATCAACCAGTGGATCCATGGTGCACAAGATGACCCGGCCTATATGGCGGATAGACGCCAACTGGGCACAAACACACTTCTGGCCCCGCTCTATAACAAGGGAATGGTGGGGAAGCTGGAGGGACCTACCAAACACACAGTATCTATATGGCACAAAGCTCAGAGGCGGCTTGCTTGGGAGGGGGTGATTACCAGACTCACACCACTATGGGATGCCAAGGCCCTCGGTAATTTGCGCAACTGTAAAGGGTTTGACCAATGGGACACCATCGGGATCTCCACGGTGGGAGATCTATGGACGAGAGATGGCGTGCTCTCTTTTGCGACACTGAGGGAACAATACGACCTTGGGGTGAATGAAACATACAGATATATACAAGTTAGGCACGCACTCATGTCTGTGTTAGAGCCAGGGGTGACAGTCCCGGAGTCTGCTCCGTTAGAGGACCGGCTACATACGGACTATATGGAGGCTGGTGCTACCTCTCTCACATACCGTAAGCTGCTGAACAACTTACCGGATCCACTGGAGAAACTGAAAGAAACTTGGGAGAATGAGATCGGGGACATGAATGAGACGGACTGGAATGCAGCTGTAGCTTCGCCTAGAGAGGCGGGGGTGTCCACCAGATTTAGATTGGTCCAACTTAAAGTGCTACATAGGGTTTACTACACCCGCACGACATTACACAAAATCCACAGGGCGGAACACCCATACTGCCTAAGGAATTGTGGGGAAGAGGGTACGCTGTTCCATACTTTGTGGGCCTGTCCTCATATACAAACATACTGGAGGCGTATAACACGAACGGTCAGTCAGACCCTGCAGAGCTCGTTCACACCTGACCCTAGGGTTTGTTTACTGAATGTGTGGGGCCCAACCGACCTGCCACCGCATGGGCGCAGATGGGTGATCATTGGTATGATGCTGGCAAAACGTGATATTGCAAAGAATTGGGGAGCACCAGAAACTCCGACCCTGGCTCAGTGGTGCAGGAATATGGACATGCTTATGTTAACAGAGAGGGCGATTTATAAACAAAGGCTTAATCCGCGCAAATGGAATAAAATATGGTCATCATGGAACACATACAGAGGGGATATCTGTGAGCCTCTGCCGGAAGATGAGGATGAAGATAGCTCAGGGGAGGATGAGGAATGATGTGGTAGGGGGGAACGTAGGAAAGGGCATTAGAGGCAGCGGAAGATGCGGGCCCTATGAACTGAAAATGCAGGCAGGCTTGTTTTTGCTGACGAATATGCATAATGCTTGTGATGCCTCTATTCACGCCAATGCTGTATTTGATTTATGACACGAATCACATATATTGACCCTTTTAGTACTAAGTTTTGAAGTTGGGGGGAAAATAAACAATAAAACTTGAAATGTTGCTGTATTGACAGAAAGCAGCTGAATGTTGACGCTGCAATGAAAAGTATATATCCGTTGATATTTCTTATGTGGTAGCAACAATAAAAAACAAATTAAAAAAATAAAATAATAAATATTTGTCACCTGTCCCACTTACACTAGCATGTCCCCTATGGCATTCAGTGAATGCCTTGCACTCCTGCGAACAACAGCTATTTCAAGCTGTCACTGATTACAGCAGATTATGCTCAAGTCCTTTGCCAACATTTGAAATATAAGGATTAAAACTTGATAGGACTGTGGATTTGCGATCCTGTATAGTTACAAGGATTGTGCACTTCCCTAGATCACCAATTTGAGTGTATACTATAAGTTCTCTGGGATCGTGTGTTGGCGCCAGTGTTGCTATACTGATATACTGCCTGTGTTTATACTGCAGTTTTTTTTACTGTGGATATGCTGTAATAGTAATCTATTCTTTATATAAAAATTAATCTGTGTTAACAACAATACTCTGTTTATAGAATATATGAATGAGTTACTGACGGTTTGAAGTTGGATCATTTTAAAGACCAATATACTACTTATTTAAGTATAAATAATAACCCCAGGAACACTTTGTTTGTAATGTATTCTCCAGGGAGTAGGCATAGTTGACTCCGCATCACACCCCCCCTCCCAGTGCGGCCGGTGTCACCAGGGATAGCTGACAGTGCACACTCAACTTATATCCCTGCTAGTCTTGGCATGGGGCTCCTGCTGGCCTGTCTCCCTCAATTCAAAGCTCCAGAGCTTTTATTTACCTTCTATGGCACCAAAAGCCTACTCTCAGTGTCACCAACTGTCCAGTACCATGCCTGGTTTGGTCAGCCACTGCGGATTCCAGAGGATAAGATTTAAGGATATTTCTCTCTCTAGGTCTCCAGAGAAGCACTAGTATTCGGAACCTGGCACTCACGTCTCCAAGGTATGGTAACTTCACATCTGGAGCACTTCACCACCCTTCAGAATGTAAATGCCAGAGACTCGTCGGCAGGGAATGGAGAGGAAAGTGCTGCAGATCCTAATGTGAGGTACACTGGTTTATGCCATTTCCCCTCCCTGTGATACCTCAGGTCACTAGTGCTGGGACAGAACAGGTCCCCTGCATGCCTATAGAGTTTCTGCGCTCCTGCCTAGAGTTTCCTATAGAATATATATATTTTTTTCACCTATGCACACACAAATTACACGAAAGTGCACAGAGGGCTCCCTACGACACGGAATGAGATCCAGACCAGAGCTCTGTGGTTTTGAGTAGAACACCAAGTTGCTCTCTTTTTCTGAGTGACCCACTTTCAGCTTAGTAGAGTGAACAGGCCTTTTTACCCATGTTACCAGAGTTAGGCCTTCTGGCCCACTCATGTTCCACTGCTGTGTGCTTAACTCACCCATGGCCTACATTAGGATGGATGTAGTGCCCATAGCATTCCTGTTTCTGCATGTGGGGATGTATGGGTACCTGTGAGTGGTGCTGTACATGTAAGAACACGCATGTCTGCTTGAGCACTCTGGTATGGATGTGTATCTGTGAGTGAGGCCATAAATGGAGGACAGCGCATCTCACACAAAGATGCGCTGGGATGGATGGATGTGATGTAGTACAGGACATGGAAGACTGCATGCTTGTATTTAATGTGCGCTCAAGCATGTATGTGTGTGTGTTAAGGATACAATACATGGAAGCTTCAGGTTCCTATGACCTGTTGGGACGCACGAGGAGGTGGAAGAGTCCCCAACACAGACTTGTGGATTGCTGCATTCCTGAGAGCTAGGAGGGATACGCATACTGTAGGAAGGACGATTCAGGCTTGTCAGTAAACTTCATAGGGGCTATTTGATTCTGTAAGAAGTCACTGGTCAAAGTGGACTGGACACATCTCAGGAAGCAGATTCGGCTGATAAGAGAATCATATAGAGTAGGGCTGGGACCTTTTTAACCTCTTAATAAACATGCATCAGTGAGGCTCACATACAGGAGTTATCCTGTGGTCCCTCCCATGGCCTGCGTTTTGGGGATATCAAGATTGGAGAGACTCCTACTGTGACAGACTGCTTTCTGCAGAAAGGATAAGACAGAGGAGTAGGTGCTTCAAAGTGAGAACTCCCCCACAATACGAACTTCAGAGACACTAGTTCACATTTGTGTTTGGAAATGGATCATAAAACGGAAAGTTCAAGATTCCAAAATTGTCAAAATGAAGCTGTTCATGATTGAGAAAAGCTCAGCATGACTTCTGCATGTTGTGATCGGGACTGGAACTGGAGATCTGGCAGTCTCCGAGCTGGGTAGGGGAAAATATCCAAGAGAATGAACACTTGCCGTTGAGCTGGAGCACCAAGTTCTGTCTTATCCGAGACCAATGGAACATGTGAGAAGGACCTTGTCTGGAGGGAGCAAGGTCCAATAAAGATCCTGCCAAGTGGCTCCCGGGAAGCAAAGTGAGAGATTCTGGTCCATCTGAATAAGAGCACCAATCAAGTTGGCTACCCATGTGAGCTGTGGTAACCTCCCTATGCCAGGTGGGGCCCACGGAAATATAATGGGATTGCTGGAAGTATTTTGAGTTGTGTGCCTGTGTTCACCCTAAAACTACCTCCTCCCAGGGAAACCGTGGACTGCAAGACCACCCCTACCATTGAGAGTCAAGTGCTGAAGGAGTACTTGGTGCTAGTTGCTCAGAGCCCATAGCAGACGGAGCACAGGGACAACAGGAGTAAAAGGCCTCAACCACAACAGTTGGGCCCAGCAGCTCCTGCTAGCTCCGTGGCTCTCTGATCTCAGTTGTGACAGATGCCAATGAAGAAAAACAGCAATTATAGTTAAACAACGTTCTTAGATGATGCTGATAGCCTTACCCACACCGGAGACCAAGACCCACACACGAGGTGGAGTGTCCATTTCGCCGATGGCTCTAGCAAGAATTTTGGTGGTCTTGAGTCTGCTGGAGACAACTTCGTTCTTAAAGTCCTCGTTCCATCTAAAAACAGAGAGAAAAGACTGATATTCCATCTTTCTCCCACATCAGGAGCTGAATCCACTTGCTTTGTGCCCTGGGGTAGCATGTCCAAGTCACATGTTCTCCTCCAGGCCTGTCAAGAGACAGACATGCCACAGTTGCCAGGGGGATGTAGATCATTGCTTGCTCTCTTACTCCAGCACTATGTCTATCCTCACTCTATGCAGCCTTTTCCCATCTCTAGGAAACAGGTGCAACCCGGCCCACGCCAGCCCTGTGCTTACAATACCAGCCTTTACAACCAATTACTCGCACACTAGCAATGAGTAAGAGAAGGTAGAATCTATCATTATCCAGGGGTGGAAGTGATAGACAACTTTTTAAGTTTGTGGTCATCGGAAGGCATGTGATCGCTGAAACTATAAAT
Organism: Lissotriton helveticus; assembly: GCF_964261635.1. Lineage (NCBI taxonomy): Eukaryota > Metazoa > Chordata > Amphibia > Caudata > Salamandridae > Lissotriton > Lissotriton helveticus. The sequence continues at coordinate 1,627,357,329 of NC_136065.1, read as the reverse complement.
TGGAAGAGTTCAAAGTTAGGACATTAACCCAGCTAAAAGAGACATGTCTTTACATCACTCCTGAAACTGGAGATAATTATCTATCACTTTCATGTTTAAAGTGAGGAAATATTATTGTTTAGCAACCCGTAAGGAAAAGGAGAGTTTAACCAAGCAACAGAGATACATTGAACATACATTTGATATTAGTCCCCTTAATGGAGGCTCATTTGGAGTACAAAGTCAATATGCTTGAATTGGCATGCACCTGTTCCATGACCCCGATAAGCTCCATAGGCCATGCCTAGGGACTTAAATGGGATAAGAGGTTTAACTGGAAACCAAGAAAGTAACAAAAAGCAGGCATCATATGGTCATAACAGTGAAAGTTTTTTTTTTACTTTGTCATTTTCAGAAAAACAGTAGGCCACATTATACAGTGATGGAACCGCAGTAATACAAGGAGAGTATAAAATCCACATTTTCTTTACCAATAGCTACATTTCTCAGTGTCAACCAGAAGTGGCTCCTTTGCTAACTTTTACCCCAATATTCCATTGCACCATGCTATCATAGTTGGTCCTCTACATAGCGCACTCTCATTCAGGCATCCTCGCTCTCACCCGCCCAAGCGTCCGTGGCGTATACTTCCGATATGTCTGAAGTCGCTACAGGTAAAGTGGCTACGCTACTGAGTTCTCTGCATACACTCCGGTCCTCTGGCAGTTTAGCATCTTTCCTATTCATTTTCATTTGCACCTCTTCAGCCAGCGCCCATTCCAATACATCCCGACGCCAACTCTCTATCATGGGGGACTGCTGTCCCATTCATGCGATAGCCACCCTCCGCTGCACCAGAACCAAGGCCAATTGTGTAAATTCAAATATCATCTTTCTCATCTTTGGCCTTTTAATATTGCCCAGGAAGAAGGCCAGTGGGGTTTTAACAGTGGAAGTTTAGTATTAGATGGGCTGCTCTGTTCTTAAGTTTAGCAATTTAATATTTTAGTTGATCAAATAACCTTAACTAGAATAGTCTAACCTGGCAAAAACAAAGATGTTAACCACCATAACTGGAAGTGGGAAAGCAAGATTGAAGAAAAATGTACTTATGAGGAGTTAAAATAAACAGCTTTTGGCTACCATCCTGATCTGAGTATGCATTGAAAAATGGAGTATGGACAGGACTAGCGTACATTTCTATTTGTTAACATACCCTTTGCGGCCTTTCTTGTAGTCGTGTAACCTATTGCCACCTCTCGCTTCTGATTTTTTATTCTTTCCAAATCATCTCTCTGTAAAAACGGTTCTTTCGCTACTATAAGAGATTTGTGAATGTTAAAAACTTGATCTTGAAGGAATCAACTAAGATTCAAAGCTATGCATTTAGGATAAAGACTTCAACAAAAACATCCCTGGTTAATGTAAAAAGTATCCAACCTATTACTAACACTGCTTCACCTATTCAATGTCACCTATTTTATGCATCTACTGTTGACTGTTCTAATTCATTAAAAGCATTTTCTAGTGGCACCCCATTATGGTTTGTACCCTGGTTCTGTCTTTCTCCATCTTATAACATTATTGCACCTTTCATTTAATGGTATCATCTATTCTATTTCTTTTTTCTCATACAGAAATCGAAGTTCTAACGAAGTTTGCTTAAGAAAGTTATGCTTTGTATTTATTTTATTTTTTTCTAAATCCTCATATTGCGAAGAATCTATGTGTATGGAAATTCAGGTTTCTACCTCTGTATTTTTGTTCCGTCACTGCCCCTTGGTCTCTCTTGATTGGGGAGTTTCCCTTTTTTCGCTATATCAGAGGAGCCCTTTTAAACCATTTACATATTTACATTTCTGCTGTCGAAAAGAGGGGAGCTAGCCACCTTGGCTACTCTATGAGTATTATACTCATCAGCCAGAACATGCTTTCGCATTAATCATGGGACCGTATTTTCTGTTCTTACATTGGAGGTCAGGTAGTTTTCCATGATTTCCCAGTATTTATATCTCTTGCTAGCTTTCCCTCTTCTATCTAGTCTGTTTATCTTAATGGCTGAATTTATCCATTCTCTATGTATTGGAATGCTTTGTATTTTTACTTAGAATTCAATTGTTTTGTAAGATACCGACAGATTGCCTTTGGTCTACAAGCGGGGCTTGTAAGACTTCTCCATTGATTGTTAGGTTATTAACTTACATTAGGTTAGCTAATGAAGTTCATTGCCTTGGAGGCCTTTGGCCTGTGACCACTACTGGATCAGCATTTGCAGTCCCCTTTGAAGAGGGATGTGATACTGATAATCTGGGGGTGGCTGTGAAAGATCTTGATGTCAGGGTTCTCGTGAAAGAAACCAGGACATCAATATAAGAAAATGAGGAAGTTGGTTGCCATAGTCTACCATGCTCCTAGCCGTTGAAACTGGTTTGGATGATCAACCTTTCCCTGCCAAATCGTAGCCTAATTAAATGATTTTTTTCAGCCTGATTAAATGATTTTTTAGAGAACCAGCTTTCTTAGATATTCATTGAATCTTTTGCCACATTGGCTTTTAGAATGGTAAATAGAATTTACTACAGGGAGAGCTGGGGAGCTCCACTAGGGACGGAACGATGTGGTCTGACTTCTTCAAAAATCAATTTAGGTACAGCCATTGATTTTGAATGGAGGCGCTCTTTCCTCAGCACACTCCTACACGGACTGTGCTGCAGTATTTCAACCAGGATTGCACAAGGTCCCTGGCGGGTCTGAATGCAATCAAAGTCTTTTCCACAACATGAGCTAAAAGCTGGTTCTCTGTCTGGTGACAGAGGGCTGTTGCATAAAGAAGAGGTTGGGATGGAACCAATCCCCAAACTTTTTCAGTGAGGCCAATTCCTGGGACTGTGGAAATAGGGAGTGTCACGAGGTTGTCAACTAGTACCCATGATCTCTGTCAGAGTGTCTCTGATAATAAGACAGCTCCCTTTCATCCAGCAATGTATGCAGCAAATACTGAATTTGTTCTGATATTTAGAGCTGTTCTCTAGAACATCTTAGGCATTTATAAATGAAGTCATGGATAGTACTCCAGACAGATGTCTTCAGCTATAGAGCGTTTGGTGCCCAAGTGGCCTTACTCTTTAATAAATGCCAAGTAGGACCGTTTTCTGTTCCACGTGATCTTGGAACTCGTGCAAGATTTCAGCTTTCAAGATCTTGCTCAGGAACAAAACATATACAAAAAAGTGATGGATGGAATAATTTAACTACTCTCAGCCTCTGATAATTACTTGGGTCACATCCCTGTTTATTGTTCTTTTGCTCACTATGCCACCTCAGTTTGGACCCAGTCATATGCAAATCAGTCTTGATCCTGCTCTAATGGGAAGTATAGCCCGAAATGCCAGGCCAGGTCCTCCCTGATAGGGAACACAAGCAAACCAGGGGAAGTTTCGCCCTAGTTAGGGCTCATCAGCTAGGTATGTGCATACTTCAGGAAATAAATGTGAGTGATAAGGCAGTACTTAGGCCTCTCTTTGTACCAGCTATAGATTGTATTCAACACAGTCTTATTATTGCAAGGCTCTGAAATAACTGAAGCAGACAGGAGTCCGATATCACACAGAGCCTGCATTAATTTCATATACTTTGAGATAAATCACATAACTTACCTGCCCCCTTGGAGCTTAAAGAAAATATATCCATGGCTAGAATCAACATGCCCGAGATGTAGAACCCCGGAAACCAGATCTTTTTTATACGTGTTGGTCCTTACCCAGTGTTAGCAGACTATTGGATACTACTGATCAACAGCTGATTGATGAGTTGGACTGGCCTGGATATGCTGGAGAGCTGCATGCTACGTTTTTTCCCATGCCCCAGATATCAAAGGTGAGCAAGAACTTTATTGCTCATGACTTATTCAACGGAAATATGCACAAATGCACTGGAATGGAGAGTGCAAGTCTGTACATGGAGGTTAAGAACGGAATAAGAACATGACACCGGTCTCCCTTCATCGCATATCATCGGATAGAAGCCACAATTGTCCTAGATGTGGGCTGGGGAGGGCGGGCTTCTTGCATTTAGCATGGGAGTGTCCTCTGGTGCAGGATTTCTGGAGACAGGTGGTGAGGTATATCGTTAGAGCTACGCACCTTAGGCTCCTGCTGGACCCCCTCCAATGCCTCCTTGCATTGGTGCCCAGACCTCGGAAAAAGAAACTATCGTATAAGTTCCTACAACTCCTACTAGTCTTAGCGAGGAGACGAGTAGCTATCTCCTGGATGGGTCAGCGGGCGCCTGAAATTCTCATGTGGTTGAGAGATGCAAGGGAGTGGGCATTGGCGGAGGAGACTCATATGCAGCGCACCCGCAAGGATGACAAATTGCATGATGATTTACTTGCCTGGAGGACGCTGTGTTTGGAGGGATTGGCGGAGGATGATTCTGACGCCACCAGTGCTGAGTTGTTCTCTTCTGACACTTCGGAGTCTGACTGGGGAGGGGAGGGTGCTGAAGAAGGGAGCTGTGAGACAGTGTAGGTATCCCATGTTGCCGCGCTCAGAGACTTTGATATGTTTGTAAGGATATTGATCTGATCCCCATAGGTAGATACCGCCGTCCGTTATGTGGACCATACCTGGCCCTCACACACATGTCCTACTTTATTGAATTAGTAATAGAGATGCCATTGGGGGGTTAATAGTTGTTATTGAATTGTTTGCTATTATACTTATGTGTGATGACAAAAAATTGCGAAGCCACTTTTGGGTTCTATATTATTGGAGCACGACCGCAAAATCCCCTGCTTATGACCACGATTTGTTCTGTCGCCGCCCAGCCTCCGGGATGTGGGCCATATATGGCTGTGTAAGACCGTTGGGGATGCATGTTTCTTCTTGGTCGTATATTGCTGGTTCCAATACCGTTATGCTCTGTGCTACTTTTCTCTGTGCCTTCGCTATAATAAAAAGATGTTTAAAAAAAAAAAAAAAGAACGGAATAAGAAAACCAGAACTGACATGTTTGCGCTGAACTCAATGGTAGAAAATATCGAAAATTGGCGCTGCATGGTGTTCAGGAAGACCTGTATATTTAATTTAGGTGGGATGAGAAATCCCAACTACAGAGTAGATGACATGGCATTAGTGGCCAATTGCATACATATACCCACATCGGCATTTACAGCTCTTTACGGTCGCATAACAAAATCAGGACCCCCTGACACTCCCCATATGACACCCTGCAATTGTGGGTACACCCTCACCAATAACCACAACAGCACATGCACAATAACAGGCTTCCTTTAATATTCATTTGTTCTTTCATCTTTTACATGCATTCAACTGATTTCCTCACATTAGGAGTTGACTAGATTACTAGGCACCTGCAAGAGACAAGATTTACTTTGCTATTAGGTTTATTTAGTCATTCATATTATGATGTCGATGTGTACTCCTAAGACTGGCGGGTGACATCACTCTGTAACTCTGGGATACAGTAGTAGATTGTAACATGATTTAGCACATGATCAGAATCAGTAATATATGTTTTTAAACATTGTGGTCTTATTGCATGCTAATGCCCTCAAAATAAGACCTATTGGAAAGATGCACTGAACAATTTGACAGTGGCTGGAGCTAAGGAGCAGATGTTGCCTCAATAGTTTTTGCTGGACGTAGCCGTGAGTGGGAAGTTAGATGCGTTGATCCTTCCTACAGCACGAAGTAGCTGGGAGAGGCACACCTTTGAGAAGGAGATGGAGGAAACCTCAGTTGCGAAGTATAAGGTAAGAGGGGGGTATTTTCCAAAGTATAAAGGCTGGTGCTCTGTATTTACTGAACTTCTGCTAGAATAGAACGTCCTTTCTGTATTTGGGGGAGGCGCAAGTTGAACATTTTAATTGCTTCCAATTAAAAGACTACTCCAAATATTTAAAACAACTTGCTGTTTTGTTATGCTTCATGGCCGATTACTGCAGTGTAGTAGACCCTGGTCACATGAACCATCGTTTGGAAACCCATGATGTGGGCTTTATTAGTTGAGTCAATTTTTTTTTTTTTTTTACATTGTTCAAAGTGAGAAATCCTCAGTTATATCGAAAAAACTTTGCAGTGTTTCTAGAACCCATGCGTCTCATGGAAGCAGATAAGACTGATCACTCTTGAGCATGCTAGCACATGGAATGGAATGGGTGTAAAGTGTCTCTAGCCTTATAGTAACATGATTCTGTAGTTTCTGCTTCCATCTTTGTGTGCGTCTTTCTATACGGTGTGATGGTGATCTTATGGTTCTGTGGGAGGCAAAGCAAGAGGTCACAGTAATAAGCTGTGAGCAAGATGCATATCACAATAATGGTACTTTGATGCTCATCAGGTTGTTGGTGAGTACATCATTACTTTCAATTAGTGATGAGATGCTGTCATTCTTAGACTGAAGTTAAAAGTCTTCTTTTCATGGAACCCAAATCTACCTGGACAATAAATTGGATCACATGCTTATGAGAAATTTGCAGACTCCACTGATGCAACTATTTTGTGTCAAATACTGGTTCTATGTGCGCCATTCCTCGCTTAGGGCCTAGGAGAGTAGAATGCTAATTGTTCCTGTGTTAGGATCTTGTTTTCAATGACTGCCAGAGCGCTCTTCGCCTCATCTCTCTACTCCAACCTAAAGATGCTTCTCTGATTCCTTTGACAGGGAGACCAGAGTCATTACACATACACTGTACCTAATTGTTTTATTGACGCCTGATGCAAGATACATGTGTTTTTGCTCCTAAAAGGCCGTCTAACTTCATTTACCTCAATGGCTTTTGGCAAAATGCATGCAGTCAGCAGTAAAGTTGGAAAGCCTTGTTGAATGAAGTCCAGAAAACAAGAGAGCCTTTTCCCCCATCCAGAAGTATTAATGAGGTGATCAGGAAGTTGTGGGTTGGGGGCTGGCCTTACAGGAACTATCATACAGACAGAGGTCACCAGTCACCTCTAGTAGTTACATGCTTCCACTTGCTTGCATTAATGGACCTACAACATCAAAGTAACAAGGCGAGCAACGGCGGCCCGGGATAGCCGCACTTCCCTGTTATATTTCCTGTATGGTAAATTCAAAGATAGTTCGGTTGGTGTGCACATACAACTCCTGCACCTGCTGGGTGTCAACTGCTAAGCAGAGAGAGAACTACATCAGAATTTAGAGTGGTGCACTACCCAGGTGATCAGTTCAATAAATATGTTCACTTGTAGAGTTGTATCAAAAATCAATTCTTTATTTTCAAAGTCATCAGACAAATCAAAGTTCCAGCCAAGCTGTTTCGTTTATTAAGCAACTAACTTTTTCAGGGCTCCGTTGAGCCCGTCTTAATTGATACAACCAAGCGAGAGTTCCGCAGGTTGCCAGTAGTCGCAGTGTTGAAACGGGTGTGGCCTCCTTGATAAGGGCCAAGATCCATGGTTCTGAGAAACCAGTACGCCTAGGTGTGTCCCGATCTGGTTGTATCAATTAAGACGGGCTCAACGGAGCTGGCCTGCACCACGCGCATCACAGGACACAGCTGTAGGATGAAACTTTCTCCTCACCGTCCCACTGAACAACGATCACCCTGAAGAAGTTCATTTCTTAATGAACGAAACGAGTTGGCTGGAACTTTATTTTGTCTGATGACTTTGAAAATAAAGAATTGATTTTTGCTACAACTCTATAAGTGAACATATTTATTGAACTGATCATCTGGGTAGTGCACCACTCCAAATTCTGGTGTGGACCTACATCAGTTTGTACAAATATCAAACCCTGGTCTCAGTCCGAAGATTGGTGCCAAGTGTCAATCTGCCTGCAGCATTGTAATATTTGGGGTAGACATGTGTTGTGTCTGTTCTTTAGGTAAGCATCGATCCTCCACATGCCGTTTGCCGGTGCAAAGGGTCCTGAGTGTGAAGTCCAGATGGAAGCAATAGAGCTTCTCGAGTGATATCTGACATAAGAGCATGATACAGCAATATAGACAACAGTATCCAGTGTATATGTCAGAACATTTATTTCCAAGAGCATGACCCACCACATCGGACAGGTGTGATCAATCCTAGCAGAAACAGCATCTAATCTTCTAAAGCTCTGGAACATCATTAACATTCCAAAGGATTAAGAACATTAAAAATACAGTACGAGCAAATAAAAACAACAACCTAAATAACAAGTAAATAAAGTAACACCTATTATTACAAGAATGCGTAACATGTTATGCACCAGAAATGGCCCAGCCTAAATGGTGCCAATACAGCAACCCTGCTCATTTGCCCATTGGATCCAACACCACTGCTTTCAACTAGCCTGACAACACTGGACCGTATTTCAAGCCACATTCATGACCCGAGAAACTTAGAGACTAAAATTTATTTTTAGCATCTCTGTTTGTTAAAAGGGATGCTTTAAATATATATCTGAGACAGATGCCTTTAAATAAGCAGAAGTGATGTCCCAAATGAACACATGTAATGAAGTATATAAAGAGCACAAAATAATAGGATGCAGCTCATACTTTGACCTTCACCTATACAACTATAGAATTCTTGTAATGAAGGCCCTCCATTGACTGCTAATTTAAGAAAGGTCATAGTTCAAAACTTTGTCCGTTGTCCACAGGCTCTTGAATGAGTACTTCCAGGCTATGTGCTATGTTCTTACTCTGGTGTACAGTCCTGGGTCATGTGTCTATCTCCTGTTGACTGTGTGATGTCACTGTGTCAGGAAGTTGCCTCAGTTCTGAAAGAAGAGTTGGAGAGTTCATTGGGAAAATGACTGAGCTTGTATGAACATAGCTCCTACTGGGGTGTTTTACTTACGACTGATACAGTAATTTGTTATTACTTAATAAATCTTCTGAAATCTGCTTCTTAGTTTGGACAGTCATTCGTTGTAATACGATTTAACCAAACTGTTCGAGCCTTAAAAAGAAACCCACTGCTTGCAGTCTGGCTTCCTCAACTGAGAAACGGCTCAGAGGAAGGCCACAACATTTTCAAAGACCTCCTTTCTTCCATAGCGCCAGAAACGTGAAAGACTTGCTGAGGTCTGGTTCCACTGAGGATTGGGTCACCCCTCTTGCCTCAAGTGCACCCCCCCCCCTCCATGGTAGCCATTCAAACACCTAAGACTGTCATTTGTACTTGCTCACTAACAACACGTTATGGCCAGGTCTAACCTTTCTTCCAGATTAAGGATCTACCAATGCAAACACAAAGGATGTTCAGAGTCCAGACAAGACGGTCTCATTGATGTGGAGAAGTGTGGCTCAGGGGTTAGAGGCGGCAGACCCGGAAGCTGAGATCGGTCCTGGACCAGGGTTCAATTCCCCGCCTCGCCGGGTCTTGGGCTCAAAAATTCCATGGACTCGATAATTCTCGTTCCGGTGCCTACTCAACTCACGGGTTCACACTCTGTGACTCTGGGCAATAGCTTGCTTAATCTCCACTACGGCCCCTCGCGGTGGGATGCCTGGCTTTCACCTTGTGGATACCCTGCTGGGGCTATCTCACAGGGGAATACCAGGACGGGTTCCCAAGGCAAGCGCCTTGATGCCTACGGGTGATACGTGCGCTATATAAATCGCAATACATTTACATTTGGAGCACAGCTCTGCCGTGCTGACTGTTCAGGCCTGCCTGTGCCTCATTTCTATCCACCAAAATGCTCTAAAACTCTCAATAAGCAGCATACAGCTCTCTACAAACTATAGACAAACGTAATCAATAAAATCAGCAACACAAATACAAAGTGACTTGCACAATTATCCGCAACATCACACAGCATTGTTTACAGCATCGCAAAGACCCTATTAGGATAAAATCTTATTGTACTTCACCACAGCTTCATCCCAAGAAATCCTAAATTCGCATGCCTTTGTAGCACACAAGTTCGTTACCACTGTTCCACACAACCCCAAAGGACAGAAGTAAACTACGTGTGCATCATAAACAGGTCTTGAAAATTAACTATTCCATCTCCGAAATCTGCCAAAAAGGTTGGCGATTCAAGAATAACGAATTGGGATCCTACCATTCCTATTTAAGGGTCAGCTTCAAAAACAGAGAATATCTGTCAAGTGAAAAACTAAAGAGATGCACTTTCTTTTTTAACACATTGGTTTATTGTTTTTAGAAAACACAGAAGAATAAAAATAAAAGGGCATCCATCACAGCAACAGCAGTGCACAAATACAGAACATCACGCTCATATTGCTAGTGACATGATTTTCACGAGTACAGCTTAAATACTTCAAGTACTGGAGTATAGAGAACTTGAAAACCACAAGTTCCATATTTTCTGATGTTTGCGGACGCATCCTCTCAATTTGTTTATTTCCCTCCTCACTTTGCGGCAGTAGGTCATACCTCGAATCCAAACAGATAGAGGAGGTGGTGCAGGTGACCGCCAATATCTAGTGAGATCTCTCTTGAACACCAGGTAGAAAATGCCAGCCAACAGCCTTTGGTATTGTGAATTCGCCCAAACCTGCCTGGTCCCCAAATGCTTCATCTTAGGGTCCACAGCAGGTATATGGAATAGTTATACCATGGTGTCATGTACGCTGCCAGTAGCTGAGAGAAGCAGGCCTGACCAAATAATGTGGTATTTGAAAAATATTTAACTAAAGTAACTCATCCTGAGAAAGTATATTTTGATACCTTGTTGGGTGTAAAATAAAACAACTATATATTTTGATACAAAACAATTGGCCTAGAGTTCAGTTCTTGAGTGTGTGAGACCATTCGCTGTCTGAGTGTGTACAACAAATGCTTTACACTGTCCTCTGACAGTGCCTTACTGCTCGACCAAGCTACCACTTTAGAGAGTAAGGTTATATCTACCTTTAGCCTCTGCCAAACCTCTGGGGACTGTGGACTCTGTACCTTACTTTGGTCCAGTATATACAGAGCCACTTTCTTACATCAATCCATTTGAATTTGTTGATGGGAAGTGATCTCTATTGGGCTATCTTCAAATATGATGTATGACTGATTTGTATAAATGTCAACTCTTCTCCTGTATTGTAATTGATGTGTGTCAATTGTTTTATCATTGCCACTCTAGGTGGCTCAAACCAATAAAAATGTCTCCATCAAAAAAAGATTCCATAAAATATTTAATGTATTCATTAAAACAAAGAGGCAATAGGCTCTGCTCATGCGTGGCTGATACACTCTATTTGATCCAAAGGTGGCAGAGTTGGGAACGAGTTGTCACCAAGGTATTCAAATTGCCACCCTAGTCATATGGATGCTGCTCCCATTCAGCCTTTTTGGATAAGACGTGTCTGTGGTAAGATGGAGGGAGGGGGGTGTGAGGCGCTGGGTGAAATGTAGACAGGGGAGACATTCCTCACTATCGCGGAGGTACAGGAGGTGATTGCTGTTGGGTAAATTCCTGCAATATGCTAAACTGACGAGCATGGCATGGGATCTCTGGACAGAATTGGATTTCTTGAATAGCCCCAGCTGACGGAAACTCTCAAATATTGTGGACGCAGGGTCTTTGAGGCCCATGGTGACACACATCTATAAGACACTCAAGTCAGATAGAGTCTGGACTGAACCTGCAGCTCGGCAAGCATGGGGGAGGAACTCGCTGCACACCTGACTCATTTGGAATTGATGGAGCATGAGTTTTGTAAATAAAATCTGCTCAATGTAATCTGCTCATAAAAGTGAATTAAACTAATTAGGATGGATTATCTCTAACACATGAAAATGTGTAAAGGAAAACACGACAAGTGTTTCCCCAAAGTAATTAAATTAATATAGATGACAGCTATATGTTGTTAGTTGTGAAACATAGGTGGTTAGTAATTAATTAATAATTGAGGATTATCCTGTCTGTCTAATTGAATGTGATTTATGTCTCCTGAAATGCAGAGACACGACAAGCTCGAGAGAAAAGCTTTTATTCTTCGTGAAAGTCTTCATAAATCTTTTAGAAATAATTCTCTTTTTTGCTAAAATAATGTAGGCCTTAGAAATGTTAGAGGATGTGCTTCTGTCCTTCGAAAGTTTCAAATGTTTTCCTTAGAATGCAGATATTAGCCTATTTCTGAATAAATATTTTAGGGTTATTCCTGTCTAAGCAAGAGATGAGGTATTTTTTTAGTATAAACTGTTTCATCATTTAGAAACTTATGTATCGAGTATTTCCTCGAGAACTGATGTAATCCATTAGGACAATAGTCGTTTAGAAATGTGAGTAAATTAGAGCTCAGACGATTGTCACCCGATGGGACTTGTCCAATACTGACTGAAAGGAAGAGAGAAAATGAAAGCGTGTGTGAGAAAATGTTCATCGGCTCGTTCACAAGATTGGTGACCTGACCCTGCGTTTGTGGTGTGCAGAATGCCGTGCTGATCCTTTTACTCTGACCGGTGATTTCCTGCAATACCAAAAGAGTTTTTGAATTACTTTGCACTTCATTGGCTGGTAATGCTGCTTATGCTATACACTTTTGGCCGAGGGGTTAGCTTTTCAGACTGAATGCAGGCTTTGCATCAGTAATTCTAGGTTTGTATGAGAAACTGATAATCTTGCATATTTGTATTTGCAATGGTTTTTCTCTCTCCCACTCCTCTATCTCTCACTCCTCTATACCCTTTTTGTTGATGTATTTTGATATGAGTTGCTTCTTATTGTGAATTTATTCTGTAACATTGGTTCTAAGTGAATATTATAATTTGTGGACTTGTGTTTGACCATTCATATTATGAAATAACAAGAAGAAATAATAAGACAAGAATACTGTCTGTCCTTATTCATGAGTTATTTTGTTATGTTATTGATAATTACTGATATTTCGTTTTTCCTTCATCGTGGGTCCTCATGAGGGAATAGCATTCCGATTTTCATTACTTAGTCCCTTTTAGCTCTACCAAAGATTCATCGGAGTACCTTTGTTACAGCTAACTGTGTGATAATGACTTATGGCCCCGTCAGAGTTACGTTTTGAATAAAAGTGTAAAGATTAGTGTGGGACAACAAAAAATGATAAAATCCCTCACCGCTTCCGCTGCATCAGAATTAAGCGTGGCCTGAAAACTGGTGAAGAAAGTCTTGTGCAACGCTAGATTTAAATGGGCCCATTTCTATTATGTGCATTAAACGAACTTACCACCAATCAAACTTAGTAGGATGTTTGTGGGCAGAGAGGTAATCCGTCCCTGATGTGGGGGAGGTGGGAGCTTCTTTCTTGCATATGGTGTGGGAGTGTCTGAGGATGCATGATTATTGGCTGCAGGTGGTTGCGAAGCTGAGGGAGGTGACTGCACTGACAACTGACGAGTCGTCCCATGTATGCCTGCTTGGTATCATTAAATGACCCAGAGTGGGTAAAAGGCAGTTGGCATTAGTTCTGGCTAAAGAGAGGGTGGCCATAGGATGGCAGGGTACAAGAACCCTCTCCAATACACTGTGGTGTAAGGACTTGGACGTGTGGGCAATTGCAGAGGAGGTACACATGAAGCTCAACCGTTGGGATGATAAGTTACAGGAGGACTTAAAAATCTGGGCCACACTACTGGAGAAGCACACGGGTCGGGATGGGGACGATGAACAGAGAACGCAATCCCAAGGCACGGAATCCTCTAACACACAAGGGCACACTCTGGAGAATATGGGGGCAGCTGCAACTGCTTCGGTATCGAGGTGAGTGATGGGACCTAGGAGAAAGGGGGCCATAGATTAATCTATGAAGCGTAGCGGGTCCCGATTGTCTACATGTTGGGTGACAAATCACTGTTGAACTGGTGGGACCTCCTGGGGATGAGACTAAGAGGAGGGAGAAATAAGACCAAATTCTTTGATGTTTATCACTGATGATGGAATTGCACAGCGACTGTACCTTTAACTGTTACTGTTGTTGTTATTGGTTTCCTTTTCATTGGCAGAGATCAACATGCAAATGTATACTACTAACGCAATGTTTTGTTTAGCCCTAATCTTGGGCTAATTGCTGAACAATGACCAATAAAAAGAATGAAATAATAATAATAATGAGGTGATGAATGATTGTAAGGACAGAAGTAATATTTGAACATTGACTTGGAAAAAAGACGAGGCAAGGCTGAAAATGATCAAAATATTCACTCTCATTAAGGATAGTCTAATAATGGAGATACCCAGGACAGGTAATAAAAAGCAACGGTAGTGGAAAAGGAAGATGAAGCTGGAGAGCAAGCTCTGTATGTAGTGTTTATACAGGGGACGGGGACGACTGGGCCCGCCTTGCAGCCCTGTGTGGCGCGTGATATGTATAAATGTATATCTTTATATATGTAAAGCATAAACTTAGATAGTCTATAAACGAGAATGGAATATGTGCAAGAATCCAAGGAGATGATTCAGGATTGTTTCAAAGCAGAAGAATATAGTGGCAGCCAACTGCTATCCATGAACGATGTAGCGTTAGATATGAGACAACAGGTCTTGTAGTCTAAACATTAAATCTCACCTGCGCAGCGGGTTCAGGATGTTCTCTCCAGCCAGGTTGACAACAGCGTCACAGGGAGGCAAGCCATTAGCCTCGAGGTTGCCCTGTAATGAGAAAAGCATGAAGTCACGTCTCATTGGTTCCTCCAGAAAAATAGTATGACCCACCCGGATTATCATCAGTGTCCCGATACTGGTTATGGAACTTACATGGAAAACCCGTGTGGTTTTTTAGGTGTGCATACTACACAGATGAGAGTGTAGTACGGAACCTGTTAATGTTCAACGCTGAGGCATCGGCCAACATACATAGCCCAAAATATTACCTCACGGACCCTAATCTGTTGGCATTATCCCCAAGTGTGTCCCTGGGAGTAATGAAAATGTAAACATAAACGCTTATCTATACTATGTAAATGTGTGCATATGCAGCAATTACACCACAAATTATGCTAGGCAGCTCCCTTCTAGTCCAAATGATCCACATTGACCAAAGTGGGACGGAAACACCGCAGGTCAGCAGTAGTGACGAAGGCTGCAGTGCCATCTGGAATCAAACAAGTTATCCCCAAGCAGACTAGTATTCATCAGCAAGGTGAATGAAAATAGGCTTACAGTGATAATGCAGTACACAAAACAAAAGTTCCAGTGTGGGAACCGGACACATTTAAATACAATAAATCAGCAGTGAGTTCAGAGTGAAAATGTCAGCGGGGCAAGAAAAAAACGTAATATTCCAGCATTGAATTAATCTGGGCCCTCAGGATCAAGGCCCGCCCTATACATACTGTACATAACATAATAAATCATACATATTGGCAAACTCTTTACGGAATGGAAGCTTGTTATACAACCAAACAAACAAGGGTCCATGCCAGTCAAATGGAAGTCACAAACAGGGCATTGGTAAAGTCTGCTGTATATCATATGATATGGTTCTCAGCTTCTACGCCTCAAGGTGGACAGGTGAAGAACGTGAAAAGGGGTTTGAAGTAGAGAAAATGGAAGGTCGACATACCTCAAATGCGTGGTGCCCTTCAATATCAAGGGCAAACAAAACTTAGGGTTCTACCCATTTAGTTAAATCCCAATAAAATAAAATAAAACCCAGGTAAACCGTTCAGGTTTTTGTCTTAAGCGTAAATGCACCCTAGGTGACCCAGTGAATCGCTGGGCTTCCCTACCCACCAGGCCATAAGTTCGATAACAGAGTCATTTCCATTTTGCAGCCTATTCATTCTTTGCCTGTTTCTTACCCAGGTGATCTGCCCTTCCACAGGCTGGCGGGAGACAATAGTGACCTCATGACCTCTGCTCTTCAGGAGGCGGCTCAAAGAACGGCCCACAAATCCTGTCCCACCACCTGATGAGAAAAAAAGACAGTGTGTTACATCTGGCTAAACAACTGCGCTGATTTAGTCTACATCACGGGATTCTCAGTGCTGGGTTGTCTGTGGCTCTCACAGACTCAGTTAGCCCTACGAGGTATAAGCTGGCACAAAAATGCCAATACAAATAGCATTTGGGTTTTTGTGCTCACTCAATACCTGTGCTAGGTGTTCTGTTACCTGGCTATCCTTCACCCTCCTTTCCGGCCCTCTATTGAGTTCTCAGTGCTCTTTTGAGCACTATAAAGAAAAGAGCAATTTCCTTTATCTGTCATTTGACCATCTGGTTTTTTTTTAGGTCTCGGCTAGAAACGCGCAAAGCGCGTTCTCGCCAGAGAACTATAGTGATCGGTTCAGCCGACAAAGGGAGACAAGAGCTGTGCACGCGCGCAGCATTGTCAATGGGAGAGGGAGAGACAAGAGCTGGCCACGCGCGCATAGGATTTGGTCGCGCGCGTGAGTCAGTCTCCATTTTAGTTTCGGAGCTGCCGATGTGCATGCTCACGGCGCCGGGGTCTCCGCCGCGCGCCGATAACTCCTCTCTTCCTGGCCGGCTTCACGGAAGGCAGAATGCTTGGAGCCCATAGGCGCCCCCTGTGCCCCGCTGACAGATGCGCTGCGCGTGGCACCCGGCGCACAGGGCATTCCTCTCCCTGTCACTGGCTGGTGCGAGCGGCTCTCAGTCCCATCGGAAGCCCCAAATGTATTTCGGCAGAGCTGGTGGTCCCTCTCTAAGACTCGGTCCGCAAGTGTTGGGCTGACATAACAGAGGGCGGCAGCAGCAGCAGCACGCGGACATGCGTCAGGCTGCCCCTAGCGCTACCAGTGCTTAACAGGCACTACATGGGCAGAGCTAGACAGCGCAGAGGGCAGCAGCGCCGGTTCTCCCAATGCGGGACATGCACACTTATCCGGCCACAGAGAGTGCTGTACTGAAAGCTCACACCCCCTCGGTAACCGGCTACTGGAGCCTCAAAGCAGCCCGCTCCTCCCTAATAAACACGCCACAGGATGCGCTGTGCTCAAAGCACCCTCCCTCCCCCCCTATATTTTAATGGCCACAGGAGGTGCCCACGCAGCCTGCGGCCTCCAATTAGTACCGGTCCAGGTGGTGCTGGCGAAGGCATCCCCCACCCTGCAGTTCAGTACTCCTCTGCGATGTGCTGTGCGGACAGGGGCCTACCCTTCCTGTATTAGTCACTCCAGAAGGTTATCTGCAGTGTCAGCTCTGTACAACAAAGACACAGACCTACGCCCCGTCGGTTGCAGATTCAGTCCTGTGCAAAGAGCAGTCTGGCCAGCACACCGCCTCCCGCGCAGGGCCCCGGCCACCCCCACCCCCTTCCTTGCGCTCCAGAACAAGCTGTCTGTCCTTCCTTAGTGGCATTACGGTTCCTCCTCACTCCCGCCATTTCCCTGTAATGCCAGCCCCAGAGAGCCCCGCAGTGTACAGTGGACAAAGCTAGAGCTTGGGATATCTTGTTGGAATGCCTGAAATTACCTGATGCTGATTCCCCTGACAGTTACATACACACTGGTCTAAATCCCAAGGATGACCAAGCAGCAGAGATACCGCATGAGGCCTGACTTCATTCATACTCAACCTGTGCCCTGCCCACACTGGAGGTAGATATACTTGGTATTATGTTATGCTGGAAATTCAGGAGGCACGGTAAGGGGGAATAGCTTGGGGGGGTTTGTTGAAGTTCTGTGCAGGAATGGGGCCCAAGCACTATTTGTATATGGATATACTATCGTGGCCTACGAATACTCAAAAAATGAACCTGATGCGGAAGTTGAGCAAACAGTATAATGTAATATAACTGTGAACGTCTTGTTATTTAACATGCCTGCATAGTATATGATTTTGTTGCCATACAACAATAAAACATATGTTTGCAAAAAAAAGAGAAATTATGCGGTTGAGACTTTTGGACACTATTGAACTGAAATGTTTGGTTGGCAGAGTGGAAATGTCATATTTCTATGATATACAGTGGGCACAATATGATTATTCACACAGCTCTGATGATGCACCTCAGGCAGGTGCTCACAGCTGTTATTATTCACACAACTCTGATGATGCACCTCAGGCACGGGGCTGACACAGTTATTATTCACACAGCTCTGATGATGCACCTCAGGTACGGGCTCACAGCTGTTATTATTCACACAGCTCTGAAGATGCACCTCAGGCACGGGCTCACAGCTGTTATTATTCACACAGCTCTGATGCGCTCTCTAATATTCTTTACTAATAACTCTCTCCTACTCACTGTCAACTTCTCACTCTACTACTTACTGTGTGTGCGGGTGCTAATGCAATAGGTCTTGCATATGCACGCGATGAAGCTATTGGAAATGTAAATGACAATGCCATTTATTTATGATTTAAAAAAAAAAATCATGAGCAATGCCAATAGCTCTACCTTTGATGCTGCCGAGACCATTGCATTGTAAATGCTTGTTTTCTTAGTTCCTTCATCTACACACTTCCTCACACTGTGAAGAACTACTATAGAGTGTCGTAGATGCTGTATTGGACCACTCCACAGATTTAATCTAGAAAGTTTACATAAGTGACTTTATACAGGCCTGTAAATCTGTGCCAGTGGTGCTAACACAGTTGAAGCAATTTTATGTCTTTTAATCACAAAACAAAAGCATTTTTAACTTTGTACCTTATTTTAAATTGTTTTATTTATGTAAAATCTCTGAAAATTAACCTTTATTGTTCTGAATGCAACGGTTTTAATTACTCATGCATAATAAATGTACCTCCTCACACTGTGCTTTCTTCTGATGTCTGGATTATTGAATTTTGGATGTCCTCTCGTTTTCATCCCCTGATTTCTCCCAATTCCTTTTCTTCCCTACCTATTACTCTTCCGTTTTTTCGACCTTTTTTTAACCTTCATACATGTATGCCTCTGCCTATCCCCCTTGGATCAGTATCACAATATTATGCATCATCATATCTCTGTTTTCAGCTTTTCAACACTTATGAAACATACCCTTTCATAACTTTCTCTACTTTCGAAATCCTTAGCAAGCTCTTATTTTCTGGCCTATTTTCCTAGTGGTTTATGAGCCAAGCTGTCCTCTCTCCTCTTCAATCCACACAGAATGCTGGGGTCTGCCTAGTCACCTGTGTTTCCTGCTTCGCATATCTCACTGAAAACAGGTAGCTTGGCCTTCTTAGTTTGTACCATTTGTCTTATGTCTTTTTCAAACCGAAAGCGGCACATGCTCCCTCGATATGAATGAGTTCTTGAGGTTGATCTATATGCGTCTTGTGTACGAAATCAATGATTATTCTCCAAAGTTGGCCAAAATTTCCAAATCTCTTGGTTTCTGAATAAACTCTAATTTCGATATGAAAACACACATCTAAGACAGTTCAGCCAGATTAGCCCTCTCTAAAATAGACCGAACTAAGCAATTACCAAAAGAGACTTATGAACTGTAATTCAAGGTATTGGAATCTCAAAAATGGACTATGGAAACCAGCTCAAAAGTGGGATAGCTTTGGGTCTCAACCATGTGCTTTAAGTGTGTGAAGGGCAAGGTCCTTAAGCCCCTGCACACACTGTTTTCTGGAGCACGCCTCGTATCAGACAATTTCCCTTCTGAATATGGAGACTAAACTGCTATCCAAGATCTTGGCAAATCTCCTTTCGCAGGTAACAGAGGTGGTAGTGACTCCGATCAGTCGGGGTTGATGCTGCATAGGTGTTCACACCACAATCTCTAACAGCTCTTTGATTGCCAGGCTCGGCAGCTTCATATTGAGGAATCAGCCTTTCTCTTGCCGTTTGATTCTGTGGAGTGGCCTAACTGTGGGCTCTTTTTGAGCATATGAGCTTTGGTCCGGGATTCTGGGTTTGGCTCCTGTATCATGGATCAACGGCGATGGTGAGCCGGAGCGGGGTACTGTCAGATGAGTTCGAGCTGGGTCAGGGTACACTGCTCTTTGCAGTGGCAATAGAAATGCTGGCAGCCTGGGTCCGGTGGGATGCACAGTTGCGAGGTATCAGCTGGGATGAGAACTGGGAGGATGTGATCTCCCTGTTCGCAGATGATGTTCTACTTGGCAGATATGCCGAGGGTTATGGAAATCCTGCACATTTTCTAGCTTTTCTTCTGCAATACGGTTAGCTGGGGTAAATCTATAGCATACCACCTGTCCAGTTAGACGTCACAGGGGCATTGGCTCAGGCAGTTGGTGTGGTCTGACCTCGGGTTTACTTACCTGGGAGTAATTGTGACTGATGACTGCAATTTTTCTATAAGAGGAATGCAGGGCAGGTACTACGGAATTTTCGTAGGGACATGGAGCACTTGCTGCGGATCGCCCTGTCATTACTGGGTAGGGCGGCTCTCTACAAGATGATTAAGCTCCTCAAGTTCCTCTAAGTGGTGCTAAACTCCCTGTTTGAGGTTACGGACCATGTTTTTTGCGTACTGGATGCAGAGGTTTGGGCTCTTCACTGGGATAGGGGTGCCCAGAGAATCGCTCTTGGGACATTGGTGCGCCGTCCAGTAGATGAGTGTCTTGCCCTTCCAGATTTACAGTTGTATTACTGGGCGGCGCACTGGTTGCTGATCAAATGCTGCTCGTTTGCAGATCAGGGAGATCCAGTACTGAAGACTGACCATAGAGTGCTGTAGCTGTATGGCTTCAAGCGATGGATCTACGGGCAGTGAGGGAGTTGACCCTCCCAGAGCTGACTGCCACTGTGGTGCGTGACCTGGTGGTGTGCCACATGCTGTATGGACTGGGTGGGTCAGTTAACTCTGCTGTGGGACTCGAGTGCTGGCGGAGCTCTGCAAGGAGCTCACGGGTCCTGGGAGCTGATTGGCATCTCCAAGATAGAGGACCCTTTTTGGTAGCAAGGATTGCCTGACTTTTCAGACCTGCAGGACCAATACGAGATGCAGGGAGAGAGGGGGCAGTTTCTGTGTTACCTGTAAATTTGAGCTATCTTGAGGCGGAGAATCTCCTGTCCGCAGCACTTAGAAGATGTGAGCCCATTGGAGTATCGTACATTGGCCACTCTGCTTTGACGGTATGCTGCCTCTTAGTTCTACTCTACACTGCTAAGCAATAAGTGGGCCCTGCTGCAACAGCTATTTGACACTTGGGAGGGAGATATGGGGGGCCTAGAGGACAACGAGTGGGGCGTGGCCTGTATGTATGCGGGGTAGTTGGCTATCCATCCGCGGTTCCAGCTTTTTCAATTAAAGCTGCTGCACAGGGCATATTCCACATGCATTTGGTTGATGGGTAGGTGTGATTCGAATTGTTGCCTGAGGGGTTGTGGGCAGCAGAGTACACTGATACACGTGCTTTGGTGGTGCCCACACGGGTAAGGCCCTTCTGGAAAGAGGTCCATGGTAGGCTCTCGGGCAATGGGGGAGGCCCCAGGATGCTTGTTTCAGGTTCGGGGAAGACCTGGCTTGGCAGTTTGGGCCTGGACTGTTCCCATGAGGCACAGGGTCAAGACTGATTTGCATATAGCTGGGTCTGAACTGAGGTGGTGAAGTGAGATAAATAATGATTCTTGTTGCGGACTTCTTCCTCAGTAAGGCGAGCAAGATTGAAGCTGATCTTAAATCAACCCTAATCGAACTCGCACCCTCTCCTGACTCCTCTATACCCACGCCGCCTTGTCTCTCCCACAAAAACAATGCCTCCTGGAGTCAATTCTCATCCCTCAACAACACTGCCATCCTCACATTCTCTCGACCCTGAAACCTTCTAATCACTTCAATGATCCTCTTCCCCCTAACTTCTTCAAAGAAATGATAGGATCACTAGTCCCGCTCTGGACCAAGATCATCAACGCCTCCCTTCTTCAAGGTGAAATCCCCTACTGCCTGAAGACTGGCCTTGTGCTCCCCATTCTCAAAAACCCATGGCGGACCCTGAAGATCTGAATAACTACCGTCCAATCACAAACATCCATTCCCTTAAAAAAAACTCCTGGAGAAATGTGTTCATGAACAACTGCACAAACACATTGAGCCATTCCAACTTCTCGACCAATTCCAAACAGGCTTCGGCACAGGCCACAGCACTGAAACAGCCATCACTCATATTGTGGATGATGCTCTCACTCTGCTTGACCAGAATGAAACCTGCCTACTAATACTACCTGATCTCTCATCTGCATTCGACACTGTCAAACATGACAATCTACTTAACCTCCTGGAATGCAGAATGGGGCTCTCAGGCACGATCCTTAAATGGTTTGCCTCTTTTCTCAACAACAGAACGCAGAGAGTCAAATCCAATCAAACTCTATCCAACTCCAGCCCCTGCACTCTGGGTGTCCCCCAAGGCTCCTCACTCTCCCCCACACTCTTTCACCTTTTCATTGAACCTCTGACTGTAATCCTCAAAGCATCCAACATAGAATATCACATATATGCAGATGACACTCAACTGTACATGAAAATAGCCTCCCCCAAAGACATCAAGTCACTCTACGGAACCCTACTCAAAACCCTAAATTGGCTAACCACCAACCCCCTCAAACTAAACGCCCTCAAGACGAAATTCCTCCTCATCTCACCCATTAACCCCTTTAAAGCGTTGTAAATAGACCTCCCCAGTGCTGCGCTGTCCATTGGAACTAGTGCTGAATGGACGTCCAACGGTCGTGCGCAGCACTGGGGAGGTAGTGGCCGTGACGACCGTTGGCCGACGGCAGCAATTAAGGGGTTAAGCAAACCCCCACTGTTGTGAAATATCTAAGTAACCTCTCGGCTCTCAACTGCACATCACACATAATTGACTCCACAAAATCCCTGAGAGTGATGTTAGATAGGAACCTTAACTTGATGATCACATCAGAGCATCTACCAAAGGAGCAAACATCCAAATGAGCATCCTAAGAAAACTCAAACCCTACCTTACCCATTATATCTTCAAATCGGTGGTGCAAGCACTAGTCATCTCTAGACTTGAATACGGCATTGCTACCCTTTACGGACTGCCAAAACTCAGCTTAGCCCCTCTCAGAGCCTCTCTTAATGCAGTGACCAGACCCATCACTGGTTCCAAGAAACACAACCCCATCTCACCAGACCTGAATTCGCTCAATTGGCTTCCATTTGAGGCAAGGATCCATTTAAAAATTGCATGCATGACCCACAGAGCCCTACACTTCAATACCCCACTCTACTTGAAAAGCAAGCTCAAACTCTCCAGTTGCAACCGGCCCTCGAGGAGCACCAGCACACTGCTGCTTAAGCCGAAGATATTTAAAAAACTGAAAACATACAATCGTACATTCTCTGGTATTACCCCGAGAATCTGGGACTCCCTACCCGTGGAAACAAGACAGATTCCCTCAAGATTTGCCTTCAAAAGGGAAGTTAAGGTCCTCCTCATGAACAAGGCGCTGTGTTAGTTTTTCTCCTCCTGCCTCCGATCTTGTTTAGCTGTGTTAGATACTACCTGTGTTAGCTACTACCTGACATTTGTTACGGCCGTGTCGCCCGCCACTATGTCATTCTGTACCTGTTGTATATTGCTTCTCCTGTATATTATTTTTCTTCCCTTTCTCCTACAGCTATCTTACTATGTTTTCCGCAACCCGTATGTAAAGAGCTCCGATACCCGCTTGGGCCATGGTCACGCTCTACAAAACTTTTTAAATAAATAAATAAATGATGATGGGTCTGTGACTCTGTGACTGGGGGGTGGGGGGAGAGGAGTGTCGAAAAAATGTCAGCGCTCCATCCATCGGCTCCTTGTGTTTGCTTTGGAGGCCCTGAGTGCTCACTCCCTCATTGGTCTGCCTGGGCGCCTAGGGTGAGGTGAGGCTGAATAGGTATACACTACTGCTCTGCAATATGGTGAAGGCGGAGGCCAGAAAGGACGTGGTGCGGTATTGGGACTGTGCAATACTTTTGACATTGTGATATTGGGAAGCTAATATGGAGTGCTGTAGGCGGGACGAGGAACATATTTTAACTTTTGAGAAAATCATTTTTAATGTGCTTTCCAAGGAGTGTTGGGTCACTGCAAAGTTTGCTCAAAGGAATTTGGGTGTACAGTTTTACATTACTTCTATGAGAAAGATGACATGAAATCTTGTTTTATATCCTTACTATATTGTTGTGGTTCCAGACTTTGTCTTACTGGGGGGATTGAGGTGCGCTTGTGAAGTATACATGTGATTGAATTGTTCCTGAAAGGAAAACTTGACTTTAGACAGTTGTAATGCGGGCCTTATTAGTTGGCTAATAAATTCTGATATATGCAATATGTCCTTTTAATGCAAATATTTGAATTATGAGTTTACTGACAAATATCACTATGTCAAACCTGCGATATTTAGCAGGGGAAATGCCCATACTTTACCAGAATATATGGATTTTGGTGCAGTAAACACAAAAATCCACTTTATTCCCCAAAAACTCATGATTATTGCACCTGATAAATAACGCACATTTTGGTGTGGGAAACAGCCTCTACAACACGGGCTTAAGCATGTGTGCCATTTACCCGCAAGCAAAACACTGCGTGCCTTAACCATGCATATGTGTGGTTAAGGCAGTCGGTGTTCTAGCTGTCAGGGTGCATGGGCAGGGAGAGGAACTTAAAGGATCGTGGCATGAGGGACGGGGGATGCAGCTTGGTAAGTTGAGCTGGGGGAGGAGGGTAGAGGTCTTAGGGGTGGGGGCTGGTTTTAGGGCATCCGGGGCGGGGGCAGGCGCGTTGCGTCCATTGAGACATGGGGGCGTAGCCCCCCCCGCCCGCATCTCCCTCGGCGTCTTTGAACTTAAGTAAACTGAATCAGTTTACTTAAGTTTAAAGACGCCGATGGAGAACTGACAATCATGTCAGTCAACATGACGTCGGACCGCCCACCAGAGTCTGAAGAGGGTGGGCGGTCCGACGTCATGTTGACTGACATGATTGTCAGATCAGGGGCAACAGGCAGCAGCACAACACAAGTACGCATGTGTGGGGACGGAGGGCGAATTTTCACACCGTGCCCACTCATGCGCACTAGTGTCTGCTCTGCTGGCGCATGCCCATCAGGAGAGCGAGGGTTGAGCAAAGGCTCAAACCTCGGTCTCCTAATGGGCAGGCGGGCGAGTAGTAATTGTGCCCTAAGCAAATCCTGGCGCTGCTGGCAGCGCCAGGATTGGCTGAGAGGGGTAGCCAGTCCACTCCAGTGCCGTTCGTGAAGGCGCCAAGGAGAGCAGAGATGGCGCGGACCGGCCGTGAGGTAAGTTTACTTTTTTATATTTAATTTCCAGCCCCCCCCAGCAGGACCCCCCTCCCCCTCCCCCCGCGATTGCGACTTTGCGACTCTCAAAGTAGGTAGTGGCAACAGTCATCCCACTGGACCAATTGCAGGGCATGCAAGGTAGTGTAAGGTATAGGGATGCGCGAGCAGTGGTTATTCGTATAGGTGTCTGTGGCGCCACAGGGTTTGAGTTGCACTGTATTTATAGCTATTAGAAAAATTAAATGTCGATGCTAAAAGGTGTAGAGATCCACAAAACTCCACAGGGCAAGCTCAAAGCTCTCAACAAAATTCTACTCCCTAGCACACGTTTTTAAGTAGATTTGCGGTTTCCCTCTTAGTGGTATACAAACACAATAGTACAGTAAAAGAAGCAAACAATTATTTTCTTTGTTCTTTTGTTTGTTCACGCTTTATTCTGGTTCTCTCGGCCACAACCAACACGTGTTTCGTCGCTATAGGGTTTGATCCCGTGACTTCCTCAGGGCTAAACCGTCCAATTCAAAGCTCTTCTTATGTTGTGTTAATTCCAACCCACACAGGGGTTCTGATAGTTATCTCGTTCGTTCCGAAGTATGGTTTCTTTTGCTTCTAAATCCGGGTCCTTAACCCAATTCAAGTCTTCATCTCATGTGTGATTCAGAGTATATTCATGTTCTCCTCTTGGCATGCGAAAAACCATGTGCGGCACGCTTGCTCCAGTTAGGCTGACCAATTGCAGGGCATGCAAGGTAGTGTAAGGTGCATACAGTGAGCCATGTGTTGATGTGGTGGCAGAAAAGCATACAAAAAGTGTATACTCAGACCGATATTGACGTGAGAGAAAAGAATCCAGCCTGATGGATAGAGCGCCATACCTCTTTCACATACACTGTGCAAACTTCTTTTTCATTTTCAGCTTTGCATGAAATGCAGTGGACATATAAAAGGAATGGGGACAGATAACAAAACATGTTTTGATGGCGCCAATACTTTTCTTAGGGCCAGACACCCCTCCAGCGCGTGACCCCCACCCCCGCAATTGCGACTGGACATTAGGTGTCTGACGGTAGGCGTATGTCAAAAGTTTTAGATTTACCCCTTTTGTGTTACCTGGGACCCAGGTTGTTTAAATCAGACCTTGACCAAGTGTGATCTGTTTACATTAAACCGTGTATGAATACATTTAAAAAATAAGTTTTAAGTTCCCTAATGTACCCAATAAAGACTGGTCTGCTTGTACTATGTTCCCCAGTGTCTGCTGCACTGCTCACGGCATACCTGCCCAGATCATAAACGGGAACTCCCTACAGGGCACTGCTGCTGGGCTATCACTGCACAAATCGGAACGCACTTCATTTTCCTTTTGAAAGTTCTTCACACGCTCACACCACTCCCTGTTCTAACTGCACGCACACTCATTAATTGTAAATCCCTATCCTTGCGCCACCCACACAGTGCTTTCTAGATTTTAGAGACCCCGCCCACAGCACATGAGATACCCTTGAAAAGGAAGCGATTACCCGCCAGAGTGATGGTTCACACATGGAAGCAGCCAGAACATGTACCTGGGCAGATGTGATTACCAGTGCACGAGCACTAACAGGCTGGGTTGGACCAAGGTGTTTAAAAATATCCCTGTGAGAAGGTGGCTCTATATATACTAGACAATAAGGCAGTACAGTGTGTATAGAGTCCCGAAGGTTTAGCAGAGGTTAAAGTCAGAACTGACCTTACTCTCCAAAGTGGTAGCTTGGTCGAGCAGTAAGGCAGTACCAGAGGACAGTGTAAAGCATTTGTTGTACACACTAAGTCAGCAAAAGGTTTCACACACTCAAGAACTGAACTCCAGGCCAATTGTTATTATATCCTTAGATATAGTTGTTTTATTTTTAGAACCGACAGCTATAAAAATATAATTTTCGAGATACGAGTAATCTCATGTAAATACTTTGCAGAGGAGCAATAAGTTTGCACACACAATAATTACAGGATTGCTAATAAGCAATATAGTTCTGAAACACACTCTAGCATTGAGCTCAATGGATTTTCATAGGAAAGTAAGTTGATTACTTTATGGATTACTTTGGTAGTCCCAGGACTAGATCTTGGATTCAGTCCTGGGGTCTAAGCTGAAACCCCATTAGCAGAAACGTTTTAGTTACAGTGATGATTTTTCCTGAATATAAAGCGGTTTTAAAAGTTCACACTTAGAAACTTTTCGAGGTGATTGTCACAATGTTATTCAATGGGAGAAAATTCAGGTTACAGGTAAAGTACGAATGCGTTACTTTTGTAACCCAGCACTAGTCTCCTAGGGCCAGCACTGGGGGCTTAACTCAAAACTGATAGGTAATTGCGTTTCAGTATTTCGTATGATTTTTAAAGAATATTTGCAGTTTTCAAAAGTAGACACTTGGAAGAATTTTCATAGAAAAGCAGACAATGGGTTCCTATGGAGAAAATACAGGTCGCTAGTAAACCCGCAAGGGATTACTTTTGCGGTTCAGTACTGGGCTGAAGGGTACAGTACTGGCTTCTCTCCTGATCACAGGTGAGTATTTTCGAATTCGGACTTTGGCTGATTTTATAGGAATATTTTCAGTTTTCAAAATGTCACACTTAAAAAAAATTCGAGTCAAAAATGGGTCAATGTTATCCAATGGCAGGTAAGTGAATTACCGGTTTCTAGGTGAGTACTTGGTTGGTGAAGTTAGGGTTCTGGGCATAGACTCAGGGGTCCCCTAGGGTCAGGTGAGTACAGTTGGTTCGGTCCCAGCGGAGCAGGGGCGGCCGGGTGCAGAGGTAGCTAGGCCCAAAGTTATCCAATGAGGGAAAGGGGGCCTCCGGTTGGTGGCTGCTGGCTAGCAGGCCACGCAGCTCTGGGAGCTGGGCTCCTGGTCACTTGATCTGGGCAAGGGGGGAAGTAGGTTAGGGCAAAGAGGTCACAGCCAGCGGCATTCGGGCGGCTGGGTGCAGGGTGCTTTTGAGCCGTCGGGCGCTCAATGTTATCCAATGAGGATCTTGAAAAAGGAACAAAGGCTGCAGGCTCGGGGACGGTGACTCTCCAGGGGCGACCAGCACTTCGAGAGGTAAGTTGGAGCACAGGTAGGTACCCCAAAGGAAGGCACAGGGGGCTGTAGGGTGCCGGGGTGTCTTTGGGTGTCGGAAAAGCTTACCCTCGCTGGTCGCGGTTTGGGGTGGCCCCTGGTTCTGGGTCTGCAGGCGTTGGCTGGTTCGTTGAGGAGGGTCTTTGGGTACTGGACTTCGGGTCCCAGTCGCCGGGGGGACGTCCTCGTGGTCTTGGTTCGGGTTGGCCCGGCCCGGGCTCGGCTGGTGCAGAGTGGGCTGGTCCGGAGCTTCCTGGTGGGCACCAGGTGGGTTGTTGCAGAAGAGCATCTGCTGATGGGAGTCCCAATCGTCGAGAGGGTCAAGGCAGGCAGGTCCTCTGGGTGTCCCAAGGTTGCTGTCCGCGGAGGTCGCCGGGTTTAGGCAGGAGCAGGTTCCAGGATCAACAGGCCGGTAGGGCTGGGGCCAAGTCAGTTGTTGTTGTCCTGTTGTTAGTAGCTGCACGGCGGGTCTTCTTCTTCTTGATCTTCTTTCTTCTTGTTGGTATCGGGATCTAAGGAAGGAAGGTTCAGAGAGCCCCTAAATACTAAATTTAGGGGCGTTACAGGTAGGGCAATGGCAGGGACCAATGGGTCCCTGTCCTGGGGTGAGTACACCCCCTAGCCTGCTCCTCTCCTGTGGGAGGGGGGCAGGAGACTAGCTGGGATTGGGCAGGACTCCCCATATACAAGATGGCCGGGGTCCAGGGTCGTGCTTCACCAGGCCTCCTCCACCTGAGGGGTGGAGTTGGCACAGGCTGGCACCCGCCCCTTCCTGATGTAGTTTTTCCCGCCAGCGTGGGGGTAGGCCTGGTGGGGGGCTGGTTGCTTGGTACAGCAAATGGTCTGGGGAAGCTCTCAGAGGCGGTATGCCTTTGAAGCTTTCCCCTGTCCATCCTGGGGGAGGAGACATAGCACCTCGCCCAGGATGTGCTTTGTTGCAGACCCAGGAGAGCGGGGGGCTCTCCACCCAGGGGTCCAGCAACATGTCTGCTGTGTGGCAGCCTCTGCAGCCACTCAGCCCAGACGTGGATTGTCGGTTCGGGTTTCTGGAGGGCATCTCTAAGATGCCCTCTCGTGCATTTTACATTAAATCCTACACTGGCATCAGTGCGGGTTTAATATGCTGAGAAGCTTGGTACCAAACATGTCAGTCTTCAGTGGAGCCATTATGGTGCTGTGGAGTTCGTAAATGACAACCTCCCAGCACCATATACTCTTAAATGGCAACGCTGCACTTACAGTGCCCAGGAATGGCCCTGGGTACTGTAGGGGCACAGGGCTCATGCACCTGGGCCCTCACCTCTGGCATAGGGCACCTAGCTAGAGGGGTGACTGAAGTATGCCAGGGCAGTGGGTTCTGGCATGTCACACGGGGATGTGTGCCATGTCGACTCTTGCTTTAGTTCTGTACATAGGCACTCAGCCTGCAAAGGCAGTGTGTGGGTGCCAGGGTACAGGGTCCCTGAGGGTGGCACAATAAGTGCTGCAGCCCTCAGAGGTCTTCTCTGGTCACCATGCCCTGGGTACCTGGGGTACCATTTACTAGGGGCTGACAGGTGGCCACAGATGCCAATTGGGTGTTTTGTTTCAGTATTGTTTTTCTTTGTCGGGAAGGAACACAGGCCCTGGGTACCTGGTTGGCAGGGACCCAGGGCACACTCAGTCAAGGTACATCAGCAGTTCAGAAAAAAAGTGGGGGCATACCAAGGCAAGAAAGATGGCACTTTCTCACAATCCCCACACCAGTACAGTTACTGAGATCCCCCGGTCTGTTCTAGAGCAGTAAACCTGGCACAGACAGATATGGTCGCTGTTACCCTATGACACGTACATCCCTGTGATGCTGTATTATAGGCACACCCGCCAAAAAGTGTCTGCTTATGTGTACTTTCAATTTTATTTCTTAAACACAACCCCTCGGATTGTCAATGAGGCCACAAAAGAACAAAGCTGATGTGCATGGCGCCAGCTGTTTCTAAAACATTTGTGTGCTCAGCCCTCCATCTTGGAGTGTTCAGATGCCTGCAAATATTTACACACTCGCAGCCCGTCCCGACGTTGTCCGGGTATAAAAAAAGAATGACAGGCTCTGCATTTAATAATGACGGCGCCAACGTTCAGCGTGTGTGGCCTCACAGTATCCCAAAGTGGCACCGCAAAGCTGTGCTGTGCTGATGCAGATGCTGTGCGTGTCTGTAATCCCCCCAATGACACAGTGCGGAAACACGCCTTACCCGTTTTGGCCTGCACAATGTTCCCGGGTGCCTCTGTACGCGATGCTGTGTGTGTCCCGAATTTACCCCAATGACACAGTGTGCACACGCGCCTCATCCGTCTTGGCCTGCACAATGTGCCCTAGTGCACTGAGACGCCGTTACCATCTACGTGATACGACGCTATCCGCACACACCATGGGACGCTCTGCCCACGTCATTGGACGCTATGACGCAATCCGCACACACCATGGGACGCTCTGCCCACGTCATAGGACGCTATTCTGACACCCCTGAACTGAAGCTATTCCCTGCACAGACGCTATTCCCACGCTGCAGGCGGCGTTTGCTCCTCAGAGCCGGTACGCTATTCTCACACCCCTGCACAGACGCTATTCCCTGCACAGACGCTATTCCCACGCTGCAGACGGCGTATGCTCCTCAGAGCCAGTGCTACTTCCAGTAGGACGCTATTCTCACACCCCTGCACAGACGCTATTCCCATGCTGCAGGCGGCGTATGCTCCTCAGAGCCGGTGCTACTTCCAGCGGACTACTTTGTCCCGCAACGTGCTTTGTCCCTTGCAAAGTATATGTTGCGCTAGTGTACAGCCTATGTCCATCTGCTTTGCCTCACCTTTCCAATGCTGCATGCGGTGTCCCGGTTGGCGCTGTAGTTCCTGAGCTTACCCACCTCAAAAGTTTGGGCTCTCTCTTTATAATAGTAGTATAGTAATAGATATGCATGGTTAACAAACGTACTATTTAATTGCAGTCACACTGCAGCTTGTTCTGCATTCGGTGATATTATTTCAGTACCAAGATTATGGTTTACTGTGGATAAGGGTTATAAAGCTTCAGACGGTGATGTATGCCTTACATTAAAAAAAATCAATTGATAGCACAAAAAGGTTCTAACCTTTTACACAAGGTTTCAAACAGTTCTTCTTTCCCGCCTGCTCAGGGAAGGAATGTGGAATCACATTGCGGACCTTATCTGCAAATACTGCTTCCCATTGTCTTTTGGGCCTATTGATCTGGGATTGGGATCTGTGGGATCCCTAATACTGTTATCGAACTCTGACTTAGTGAAAACACACATGCACCCTCCCTATTGTCATGCTCCTCTCTTTAAGAGGCTGGACCCACAAAGGGGAACTTGCGGGGGTCACTTTGCCAACTGACTAATCCTAGCAGGTTTAGAATTTATGAGGGAATGTCCCTTGTTAAGGAGTTACTGAACCTCCTTATGGTGATTCTGAACACTTGTTATTAACCTTCCTGCTTCCTCAAATTTGTTTGAAAATGCACCATTTGTCCACTCTTTTTTCACAATGTTCCCCCCGAACCCTCTATAGTTGGTTCGGGCTCGCTCACTACGCTCGCTCTCCGCAGTGCAGAAAGACAATAATTTTACGCCACACCACTTTCAAATGTCACAAGCCACCACTGGGTGGGGGTCCTGGTGGTTTTTAGGGCACAAGCCGAAATTTAGGGCGGGGGAGGGGCAGCTTTCAGGGCTGGGGTGCAATTTTTAGGGCTTAGGGATGGAGTGCTGGGGTTAGGGTAGTTTTTAGGGCAGGGGTTCGAATGTAAGGGCTCAGGACTGGAATGAATGGGTGTTTTTTCAGGGCTGGGGCAGTTTTTAGGGCTCAGAGTAGGGGTGCTGGGGTCGGGGTAATTTATTTGGGCTAGTGGGATGGTTTTAGAGCTAAGGGTAGGGGTGAGTCTGGGTAGTTAATAGGGCTGGGGCAGGTAGATTATAACGCTGGAGGGACGATTTTTAAGGCAGAGGGTGCTGGGGTGGGATCTTCACACATACCTTGACCAATCATGCCTTTACAACGAAATTCGTTGTAAAGGCATGCGTGGTAAAGACGCAGTCTTTATAAAGATCAAGTGGTTTATTTATTTATTTATTTTATTTATTTCATGCATTTTTATAAAGCGCGGACTTTAGCCGAAGGTGTCAGAGCACTGTACAATTGAACCAGTTACGTTACATGAGAGAACTGTTTCAGGAATAGAACAAACAAAAATAGCATGCCATAGAATCGGAGCGACGCAGGCAAAAGGCACACATTCTCAAGCACAGCATGAACAGACTGTACAAGCAAAACTAAGAATAAATATGACAAATTATACAATGACTAAAGAACTTCCTGGCGAACAATAGCAGGCCATAGAATCAAAACAACGTAGGCAAAAGGAACACAATATAAAACGCAGCAAGCACAGGATGTACAAACAAAAAAAAAAATATTTGTGACAAATTTAAAATGACTAAAGAACTTCCTGGTGGGGTCTGAGAAGGAGGGAATTAGTTCTGAAAGTGTCTTTGGAATAAAAGAGATTTGAGGTCCGCTTTGGAGATCTGGATGGAGGTGATGGCACGGAGCGAAGGAGGAAGCGAGTTCCAGATTCTCACCGCATTACCTGAGAACGATTGTGCCAACAATTTTTCCCTTTTGAAGGAGGGGGTTCAAGAAGGAACTTTTCCGCATTCCGAGAAGGTCTTTAGCCTCCAGACAGTTTAAGTTTATTCGCCAGATAGTGAGGGGAGGAAGAGTGCATAGCTTTGTGGGTGATGCACGCTGTTTTGTAGATAGCTCTAGCCTCGATGGGAAGCCATCGGAGAGAAGACAGGATAGGAGTGATGTGGTCACTACGTTTGGACCCTGTAATGAACCCTTCGGTTTTGGTTTATATTATCTAAAAACGGCCAACTCGTAACGAGGTCCTTAGTTTATTAGCATACAAAGTGTTGTAATGTCATATCGTTACATATATAAAAAAAAAAACATACTTGTGCTAGTTATCACCACAAGTTATTCCTCTCACTATTGTAGGTATGTTCCTCCCACCTATCATTGTAGAATGGCAGATTCTAACATTGGAGAAACAATAGAATGTTGAAGGCTTTTAACTTCTATTGAGAAGAGCTTGGATTATCATCTTTAACACTTCACATGGTTCCTGTCATCAATACAACACTAAGCAAAGCGGCTCTGGTACTTCAGTGCGGACTTTGCTTCCAGCGCGTGTGCCGAGAGTGGGGCTTCGGAAGTGTGGAGCACGGAGAAGACACTTATAAATGGAACGGCAAGAGCAGACGTGCCAACAGACAGACCCGCTTCAGGCGGATGCCAAAAAGGCTTTATTTTAGCTGTCTCCCCCTGAAGATGCCTATATTTTAATAGGTGTCAATGGGGAAACCCATTCCCCCCATTTTTTTCCAAAACCCCCCACTTTCCTGTTGCAATACGTGTGCATGTATGAAGCTCTCTGTATAAACTCCTTTTTAAAATGCATTGGAGTGGAGCCAATATAAAGTGGGAGAAAGTTAAAGAATAATTTTTAGCGAGAAACACCGGAGTTTGCCGCATAAATAAGAAGTGGTGGCGTTCTATGTGGATTTGAAAAATAAACTGCAATATTTATTAAGCAGTTTATATAAATCTGCGGGTTACACAGAGTTAAACACCGGGGCATGAAAGCTACAACTACAACAAGCCTGGGCGGATTGGCACTGCGGGCACTCGGGCATGGGCCGAAGGGCCGGTGTCTCAGTGCACTCTGTGGGCCGGTTTTTCCCCCCTAACCAGTCCACAGAGAGCACTGACAGGGAGAGGAAAGCAGCTGAGCCTGGTGTTTCGTCGTTTTAATCTCCCCATTGGGATGATCTCCCCTTCCCATAAGCCCCATAGAGGGAGACCAAACCAATGGGGGAGAGCATCTAACTAGCCTATAGCTGTATTTGTAAGCTCCCTTCTGAGTAGGGGGGAGACCAAACCAACGGGGAGATCATCTAGTTAGAACGCAGGCCAGTTCAGTGATGATCAGCTGTGGCCTCTCTTTGACCCCCTGGCATGCCAAGCAATCACGTGGACTGGGGAGGGGTAATTGTGTGCCTTCATTCAGGGCATAGTGGGGAGGAAGAATGGGTCTCACTATGGGGGCCAGGTAATGTGAGGAACTCGCACCCTCTTCACCTTAGCCTCCCCCCCCGACCCCCATGGATGGCCCAGAAGCTGTGTTCTTGCTTTAGCCCCTCTCCTGCCACGCCATTGCCCTGAGGCAGTGAAGGGCTGGGGAGGGTTGAGTCATTTACAAATAGCTGGGGCCTCGCTGTTTTCAGGTGCTTCTGCGCTGGAGAATAGCATTTTAATAGAAAGGAGCCTTGCTGTTTTCAGATGCTCCTGCACTGGAGAGCTGGGGAATAACATTTTAATAGAAAGGGGCCTCGCTGTTTTCAGATGGTCCTGCGCTGGAGGGCTGGGGATTAATTTATTAAGAGAAAGGGGCCTTGCTGTTTTCAGATGCTCCTGCGCTGGAGGGCTCGGGAATAATTTTTTAAGGGAAAGGGGCCTCCCTGTTTTCAGATGGTCCTGCGCTGGAGGGCTGGGGATAATTTTTTAAGAGAAAGGGGCCTTGCTGTTTTCAGGTGCTCCTGCGCTGCGCTGGAGGGCTGAGGAATAATTTTGTAATAGAAAGGGGCCTCGCTGTTTTCAGATGGTCCTGCGCTGGAGGGCTGAGGAATAATTTTGTAATAGAAAGGGGCCCGCTGTTTTCAGATGCTCCTGCACTGGAGGGCTGAGGAATAATTTTGTAATAGAAAGGGGCCCGCTGTTTTCAGGTGCTCCTGCGCTGCGCTGGAGAGCTGAGGAATAATTTTGTAATAGAAAGGGGCCTCGCTGTTTTCAGATGCTCCTGTGCTGGAGGGCTGAGGAATAATTTTGTAATAGAAAGGGGCCTCGCTGTTTTCAGATGCTCCTGCGCTGGAGGGCTGAGGAATAATTTTGTAATAGAAAGGGGCCTCTCTGTTTTCAGATGCTCCTGCGCTGGAGGGCTGAGGAATAATTTTGTAATAGTAAGGGGCCCGCTGTTTTCAGATGCTCCTGCGCTGGAGGGCTGAGGAATAATTTTGTAATAGAAAGGGACCCGCTGTTTTCAGATGCTCCTGCACTGGAGGGGCTGGGAATAATTTGGTAATAGAAAGGGCCTGTCTGATTTTCAGGTGCTCAGCTTGTAGGACATTGTCACCTTGGCCCCGTGTCCTTCCCAAGAACAATATCCTCCCACTTACATTCCTTGTGTGTTTCATGAATGGGCATGGTCGCGAATGTGGGCCATGCCCGTGAATGTGGGCCATGCCCCGCGAATGTGGGCCCCGCCCCTCAAATGTGGGCCACGTTTTTCGTCAGTGCCCGGGCCAAATTGTGATCCCAATCCGACCCTGGCAACAAGTTATCATTTTATAATTTAGAAACTAAAGAAAGACAGTATTTTTTCCCAACATGACACCACCTCCCACACGACCGTCTCTGGCATTTACAGGTACTGAAAACGAATGCTACTCCAAAACCGACAAATGAAGGAGAGCCGATCTCACACGTCCGGTGTTATGATGTTGACCTACAGGGCTCCCTTCCAACTTCATTAAACCCGAGCACCCCTCCTTACCTACTAGTACTCTCATGGTGGAACAACTAGGCGCATGCGCTTAGACAGCCAATCGTTGCAAGTGGTGCACATGCTGCCCGCACTAATAAGCGTCCTTTTGTAATAAATGTTCAGTGCATTCAGTTCTCGATTTCCAACTACCCACGTACAAAATTATAGGAGAACGCATATACAAATAGCTATTCGAACAAAGAGCTGTATATTGATCTATTAACTATCACTGCATATTGCACTTTTCCCAAAGCCTCTGAAAGCTATGGAATTTAAGTCGACGCACGGCAAATAAATACCGCTTCTAACTGAAAATCTAAAACGTGGAACACCCGTGTGGGGCAGTGCTGTTCCTAAAGGGACGCAGGCGCCATCTTGGAACGGGGTGTTTTTATTATGCATGAACACACTGCATCTGCAGAGTTAAAGGCGGGATTCTCGGCTAATAGTTCAAATATACGATCGCACTGGATAAACCAAGAAGCAGCCCGAATTGCCACCACTGAGCCCTGGAACTATATGAGTCTAGCTTTTGGTTAACAAGTCGTTCTACCTGACCCACCCATTGTGGAAACAGGAAGAATGCCCCTTAGAAGATGGCATCGGTTGAAAGACGCCCCATAACCTGTCGCGGTGACGTCATATGGTACGCGCCGTACCTCCCTGGACTAGAGTACATCCAGTGTACCATCGATAGGAACTACAGGTGAGATTAGGACGACTATCTTTCGGGGGGGGTCGCGACGTTGGCTTGTATTGTCGCAGGTTGCACCGCATGTCTTTGACCAACTGGGAGAGTGTAAACTGCCTCGTTTTATTGGGGTGGGCATGGGCTGTAGCAGTGCCTTGTGTAATTAGTTGTGAGGTAACGTTAACGTTTTCATATAATTAATATTATATGCATATATTTAACAATAAGGAGAAGTCTGCATTAGTGTTTTATGACATACCTCCGAAAGGACACCGCAGTTAGGTCAAAATAATGTCTCTTTGCGCAATTTTACCACGTATGGCATTAGCCAGCGGCTATGAACTGTATCCGTTCTTTCTCACCTAATGTTGTCTTGTAGCGTTGATAGTTTGGAAGGGGAGCGTAAGGTGGTGTAGAAGAGTGGGACACTAAACGTATGTAAAAATGAGCAGGCACTTTATTTGACGTCGTCCAACAACTTTTCTTCATCAAATGCCACTGCTGAAGCCCACCTTTACAATGGAATTATAAGGTTCTAGAGGGCTTTGTGTAAAGGCTGGAAAGCCAGAGGGGCAAGACACAACACCACGCTTTCTGCAAAGTATTACTGGCTGACCCTCCAGGATAGTGCGACATAAACTAGGACATTTTTCGGCACAGAATATGAAATTTTATGTTTAAGCTATAGGTCACGTTAATAGAATATAAATAAACATTCCCCAATCTATCATTAGGCCTGTGGGACTATGCTTTCCACATATTTATATATTTACACATACATGTACATCTATTCCTTCAGGGGGAGGGGAGGGAGGTGGGTTCACCACCATTTGCTTCGTTAGGAGCCCCAGACCTTAACAGGGCGGCCAGTGTCTCGGGAACTAAGCTTCCCGCAAATAAAAGCACACACTTTCTCAAGTTGTGTAATAAACTGGTTTTATTCCATGCAGGCAAAAGGGTCAGATTCCCTGCTTGTTTCAGCTCTAACAAACCTTGGTCACGGGAAAAGTCTCTCTGTATTCAAAAATGCCCACATGGTTTATAATGGCAAATATTGTCCTCCATAGTTACTACCCGGTATGTTTGCCATATCCGGGCTGTTGCAGGGAAACTGCCCATTTCAATATGCCTTCAGGATCCTTTGCAACAAAGAACAATGCACACTTGCAAATAGATTAATATTCATAAGAGTACTCATTTCTGTACACCCTAGGGGACCTTGGACATCAACTACAACTATTTGTTGCTATACATATTCTGTCATGATCCTACAGGATCAAATCACTTTTTGTTTCTCAAGTAGGCCTTATCTTGGTTGTATGAATACACACTCATTTGTTTCATACATAGTGCTCTCTTTGGAAAAAGCTTTTTTTGGGTTTGCTAATAAGTTTGGCACCGTTTGATGAATCTTCACAAACCTTTCCCAGAAAAGGTCTTATCCACCTCCGCTCAGAGAGCTGAGAAAAATGGAGCAGGGGTGTCCCAAAACTCTTTTTCCTCATTATTTTTTTCCATAGGAATATTGAACAGTGATCCAGAAAAGGCTGCTGAACAGAATTATACCAAATTTCGCAGAAAGCGAACTCTTGGTCCAGAAGGTACCATTGGGGCCCAAAAACTCTTTCTTTCTTTCTCTCTTTTTAAATTTTGCTGCAAATTCATGTTGGATCCGCAAATCCACAACAGCATAAAAACAAGCATTTACAATGCAACGGTTTCGCCTTTGCAAAAGTTAGAGCTATTGGCATTGTAAATGACAACATTTTTATTTATGTGTTGGTTTTGAAAACAGATAAATAAATGGGCATTGTCATTTACAATGCCAATAGCTTAATCTCTCGCAAAATGCCACACACACACCCACAGAGCACACCCACAGAGCCCCCCCACACACACCCACACAGAGCCCCCCCCACACACACACCCACACAGAGCCCCCCCCCCACACACACCCACACAGAGCCCCCCCCCACACACACCCACACAGAGCCCCCCACACACCCACACGGAGGCCCCCCCCACACCGAGGCCCCCCACACACCCACACAGAGGCCCCCCACACAGAGGCCCCCCACACACCCACACAGAGGCCCCCCACACACCCACACAGAGGCCCCCACACACACCCACACAGAGGCCCCCTCACACAGCGAGCCTCCCACACACTGCGAGCCCTCCCCCACATGATGCGAGCCCCACAAAGCACATATTACTGTAACCATTTGAGGAGATAATAGGTGCAGTAACAGCAAATTTCACAGCGACTTACGCTGGGGCAGAACTAGCCCGTGAGGATGGCGATGTTGCTCTGAATGCCAAACCAAAATGTAATGAAGGCGGGGCCCTACTAAAGGGGCTTTACTAACAAAATAGGCGTAAAGTCACCCGTACAGCCATGTGTCTGCGATCGCCTACAAGAGACGGGGTGTATGCAGGCAGGCACAGGGGGGGTAGGTAGGGGCACATCAGACATGCAGTGGGACAGGCTTCTCATGAGAGGTCAGCTCTGTTGGTTGCGTGCTGCCAAGTTAAAAGAAATGACCCCCCCGGCTGGGGTCTGCATGGGAAAGGCACCGTTCGCCCTGTGCGCGGTTCCAGGCGCCCGGGGGTGCCCACTGTACTGCTCTCAAGCGGCAAGCCCATGTGCCTCCTGCAACCTTCCGAGCCCAGACCAGACCCTCAAACAGTCTGTATGCAAGCAAGATACACCTCGCTCACGTCAGAGAAGTGGCGGGGTCTGCAGCCAGCCCCGCCCTCCCTTGCAGCTGCAGCACCACCCGGCAGCTTTGATTCACGATTCTCCCGTCTCGTCTACATTCCCGGAGCTGGGGGAGGGGGCAACTAGGAATGTAAAATGTCACTACGCTTCAGTAAAATCTACCTGCAAGAGCTGCCGACTTTGGAACGGGAACTAGGTTCAGTCTCGGCGACAGCGTGGACACGTCAGTGGCTGGGAGGCCGCAGTGGGCGAGCCGCGGGTTGTGCCCCTAGGAATACCGGGCGAGCCAGGCACAGGAGTGCAGTCCGGACCAGTCCCAGGGATCGCTACTGCCCGGCCGCCATCTTCGGAGGAATGAGAAAACAAACATTGGAGAGAAAAAAAACCACACCCGCCCACACGCATGATGTTCAAAAAGGGGCGGGATGAGTAAAAATCGCCAGAACGCCCACGAATCTGCTCCGGCAATGACGGACAGATCTCTCTTCCAATGGCTAGCCTCCATTTATGGAGCTAGCCAATGGAAGAGCAGGCGGGACAAAGCCCCCGTACTGCTTCTCAAAAGATTTCGCCTGCGCAGCGGATGACAGGCGAAACCTAAAAAAGCATTAGCCTCTGCACTTCCAATCCCCCTCCCTCAGGTGGGCCAGTGCAGTAGGGGCGGTGTTCTTGTATATTAAGGGGAGCATAATGCCCCTCCCAGAACCTCGTTGGGGTCCTGGGGACCCTATCCCCCCTGCCTCATATGTAAAATCAAGTTGGGGGTGGGGGCAGTTAAAAAAAAAAAAATGCTGCACCCACCCGGGCTGAAGCAAAGGAAAGGTGCAGAATGCCCAGTATGGTGCTGGCGGGTGGCTAGAGCTGCTCATTTATTATTCACTGCTACAGCAAGGTGTGCCCCACAATGTCCTATGACTTTTTTTATTTCCCCATAATCAATATTTTCTTGCTGGCAGTGCCCCTAAAAGAGGCAGGGGTACCACCAAATATTTTTTTTAATGTTGTGGGGGCGATGCAGGAAGTGGGGCAACCGTTCCCCCCCGCAGCATAAACAAAGTATGTCTCCCTAGGTCATTAAATTCTTGCGCCCTGAAGAACTTAAAGTATTTTTAAAAGCACTCCTAGCTCTAGCTCTATGCTCTTCAGCTGCAGTGCAAGGCTTTCTCGTGCTTGTTGTTATGATTGTATTTTGTGGGCTGAAATTTTTTAAAAGAAATACTCATAGATGTGTTAATTTAATTTTTTTGTTTAAAAAATATAATATCAACATGTCTTTCTTTTAACACTTTTTAGCTCACGAAAGGCAATTATAAAACTGTTTTTAACAAAAAACCTTTATAAGTACAAATTAACCAAAATTGCAGCAAAGAACAAACATTTGCCTCAGCATGCAGCGTGTCAAGAAGAGAACAGAATCACAGCAGTATATGCAACAACAGCTGTCCATACAGGGGCAGTACAGTGTATTCATCTCCCCAAATCGTGTGGCACCTCCCCATCTTGTCCGAAGACTACTCAGGGCTTTAATTTTCTATTTCAGTTGATACATTACGTATCAAACAATATTAAAACAAGAATCGGAAACTTAAAAAAAAAAAAAAAACTTTGTATAACTGTTTTATAAAATCATTTTTAATAAACATTGCATCGTGTGAAATACATATTTGATTATAATTATTATTGATTTTTGGACTAAGGTCATATATCTGCTTTATATATGTTGATATATTCAAACCTTGAGAAATCCAATAAGCTCACAATTTATATTTTGGTGTTGTGACTCTTTGATAGTCAGTAAGTCTGCCTGAGTGCGGTCAGGCCCTACAAGAGCAGTTGCACGCTGCGCACACCAGACATCGTGAGCCATGGGAGGTTGGGTGCAGGGCCTGGCCACAAGCTAGAGCCTGTGCCCAACCTCACACCATCAATGGCCAAAGGCCACATGCAGCGTGGAGTAGGGTGCCCAAAGGGGGAGTGCGGAGAGGAGTGCAGGACTTGGTCACAGGCCAGGCCCTGCATCCAACACAAACCGTGCCAAAGGCCGTGTGTGGCGTAGAGCTGCCTTCCCACAAGATGTTGGACACTCGTATAACAGTGACTACATTTTTGTGTGTGTGTGTGTGTATAATGTGTGTGTGTGTATATATATATATGTGTGTGTGTGTGTGTATATATGTGTGTGTGTGTATATATATGTGTGTGTGTGTGTGTATATATATGTGTGTGTGTGTGTATATATATATATATATGTGTGTGTGTGTATATATATATATATGTGTGTGTGTGTATATATATATATATGTGTGTGTGTGTATATATATATATATGTGTGTGTGTGTATATATATATTCACAGAAAAAACCATAGGTTATAGACCATATATAGTTAGGAATTAGCATTTACAAAACCTTGAAAATTCACTGAAAAAACCATAGGTTATAGACCATATATAGTTAGGAATTAGCATTTAGAAAACCTTATTTTACTCACACAAAACCATTGAAATTCCATATATAGTTAGTTGCACTAACTATATATCGCGCACCCGCAATCCACTGCTGATGATGTCACATATTACATCATTCATGACATGGTCAGTGACATCACTGATGACATCACTGATGACATCTCAAATGACATCACTGATGACAACATCCAGTGACTGTATGTTTCTGTAAAGTTAAAATATGTCTTAGATATTGAAGAATGAGTGGATGTATAAGTGTCTGGATGAAGGATTTAGTAGGTGCGTGACTGACTGTATGAGTGAGTGATTAAATGTGTCTCACTGAATGCATGGGTTAGTGACTAAACTGTCTTAATTTGTGCATCATTATGTCTGTTGTGATGTAAACTGCTGCATGTGTTGATCATTAGCTATACGAGAGGCTATATGTGTTATTAATTGGTTGCCCAAGTATTTCTATGGGAGATTGAGTTTGTGTGGGGGTGGCTGGAAGGTGTGTGACTCTGTGCATAGATGTGTGAGCAGTTTATTCACTAGGTGTATGAGTTCAAGAGTGCATGTGGAAACAGCTACATGGGCAGTTGA
Organism: Lissotriton helveticus; assembly: GCF_964261635.1. NCBI lineage: Eukaryota > Metazoa > Chordata > Amphibia > Caudata > Salamandridae > Lissotriton > Lissotriton helveticus. Next base: position 1,627,315,019 of record NC_136065.1, on the reverse strand, counting down.
CTGTGTGCATGAGTGTATTGATGAGTGAATGGATATCTCAATGCTACATGTCATAGTAAGTACATATGTAAAACACAGTACATGTGAGAGTTGGCATATATAAATAACTGTGCATGAGAGCCACTGAGTGAGTGGTTGTATCGATCATTGTGAACTTGTATCAGGGATTGTATAAGAGAGTAAATATGTGTTAGTATATGTTTCAATAAGTAAGGTGTGTATAACTGTATAGTTGAAGAAATGGAGGTGAGATTGTTTCTTTGCATGACTGACTGGGTGTGTGAGTAACTCCATGGATGAGTGGCAGTGTGTGAGTGTCTGTATACACTGAGTGTATCTAAGGTTATATTAGAGTCTGAAGAGGTTTATCGTATTAGCACAAGAATGATGCCAAATGAGACGTCATCAGTGATGTCATCAGTGATGTCATTTGAGATGTCATCAGTGATGTCATCAGTGATGTCACTGACCATGTCATGAATGATGTAATATGTGACATCATCAGCAGTGGATTGCGGGTGCGCGATATATAGTTAGTGCAACTAACTATATATGGAATTTCAATGGTTTTGTGTGAGTAAAATAAGGTTTTCTAAATGCTAATTCCTAACTATATATGGTCTATAACCTATGGTTTTTTCAGTGAATTTTCAAGGTTTTGTAAATGCTAATTCCTAACTATATATGGTCTATAACCTATGGTTTTTTCTGTGAATTTCATTGGTTTTTTAACAGCTAATATCTGTAGCTGTAAAATGTATTCTTCTTTAAATCCCAAAATATATTTTATATGTTTATGAATAATTTTTTTTTTAAATATTTTTTTTTCTTCGTTCCCGCTTCGCGAATCGGGAAGCTTCCCGTTAGCTGACCTTGATGCCGCGAAATAGACCGCGAGCCGGTAAACGTTTCTTTACCGCAAGTGCCGCGTTAGAAAACAACATCGTGACGCCTCCCGTCCGCATGACGTTTCACGTTGTCGCGTGATACGTCATATGACGTGCTACGTTAGCGAACTGGTACGCGAAGCGAGTCGCAAAGCGCAGGTTTCTGGAAGCAAACCGGGAGGCCCTGCAAAGCGCTTAACGTAAACACAGCAAGTCATGTGACTTGGTAATAACACTTTTCATTGGTTCATTTCACTTTTGGTTTCCTAATGATGTAAGACTAGGTCATATAATCTAAAATGAACACTTTTGATTGGTTGAGAACTCTTGTTTTTCCCAAATGATGAAAATCCCTCCTTCTTTCCTCACTCTGACTTTCATCATTGTGAGAGAAAGACCCTTTGTGATCACTGAGCAATGGCTTCTTTAGTAGCTTCAGCTGGTGCTTCCCCACCACCTCCACCACATCCAAGGAAGAGTGGACCACCTGCTCAAGTTATAATTCAACAAGAAGAGGAAGAAGAGGCACAGGACGACGAGCACGAAGAGAGGCAGTTTTTGCCTGAGGAGCCCAGGACGTCTCACCGGAAAGAAAACTTCATTTGGCAATTTTTTAAAATTCCCAAAGGTCAGAAAAAAGTAAATGCAAGATACGTAACTTGCCTTATATGTCAAGATAGACTGTCCAGAGGGACCGACAAAAAATACAGTTTCGGAAACTACACAATGCATCGCCATATGACTAGGTGGCATCCTAACAACTACAGTGCTGCACAGTTTCGGAACGACCTAGATAATCTCCCTATTATGGCCAGAAGATCTGTTGTACCGGAAGTAACGGGACCAGAGGGCAGGGAGATGGTGCCAAATATACAAATGAGATTTGGTGATGTAAAACACATCTGCGCATTTTGCGATGGATTCATTTCCTACGGAGAAAAAAGCATCACTCTGATCAACAGAGCTATTGACTATCATATGCAAGTTTGTCCGAAACGCCCAAAATAATAAATACTTCTTTTTTTTGTTTTGTTGCTCCTGTTGAGCCCTTTACAATGAATCGTTTTCATTGCCCCCTCCAAGAAAAACCCAAAAAAATATAAAACTGTTCCGAAAAATTCAAAAACAGTAAAAAAAATGTTCAGAAAAATAAAATAAAAAGTTCTTTTCAGAACTACCTCCCCGTTATTAAAAAATTGGTACAATATTTGGAATTGTGCCAACCTCTATTTCTCTTAGTTCGCTTCCTAGTTCGCTCGCTGGTACGCGAACCGGAAGCGAACCAAAAACAGTAAGTATAAGGGAAGGAAACAGACACTTATGTTAAAAGAAACACAGCTATAAGGGAGTAAACTAGAGATACCATTACCCGTAATCCACTGCTGATGATGTCACATATTACATCATTCATGACATGCTCAGTGACATCATCAGCAGAGGATTGCGGGTTTTTTGGCAACATGCCTTATCCACGGTTTAATAACGCTGCCTCTTGCTTTATATAAGTTTTCAAATTGTATGAAATATATACCAATAGGTCGTTATGAACCTTTAGGTAGTGCTTTTCTTCATGAGGTCTGGTCGCTTCCATACACATACAGATGTTTCAAAGATGATCAAGAAGTTTATCTGAATGGAGAGGAATGCACTGAGACGCCAGATCATTCACTAATGTGTAGGCACATACAGTTACACGGTTCATGCAACAAACACCGACCAAATATGGCTTGCGTGTTGCAAGGCACGCCAGTTCCTGCTATCATCCCCACGTTCAAGTTGTTGGAAAATGGTAGTTATTTGATGCTCAATAATGAAGATTGTTCTGAGTTAATTAAAAGTATTCCTTTTATCGTAACAGTAAGTGAACGGGTTATTTGCTGCAGAAATGTTCTATTTCCTCCCACACATGAACATAGGGAGTTTTCAATCTGGCCACAAATACCAACCTTGGGACACGTTTCAACGGCATGGCAAGAATAAGAGCTCTTTTGTCTCAGAGAGAGGTGGCCTTGAGTTCGGCCCGTGAAACTTTCGTACTTCACATAGCGAACACCCATACAGAGGTGCACACCCTTTTCAATTAAGATTTGCCTTTCAATTTCAGCAACATGTTTCCGACTATCTTTAACGCATCCTCCACAAAGTCCCAGGCACACTTTTTTAAAGTTGTTACCAGTGGTCTCGTGACTTCATTTGAGAAAATCTTTGGAGTCATCCCTGCTTCCTTTCATTGTATTTTCTGCACTCTGGTTCGTAGATTGGCATTTTTACTTGCATTACCAGCGGACGCTCTTGTGCTTTTTTACATTTTTAAATATGGATGTCCCTCCTATGCAACCTCCGACCCTGCAGCTGCTGACACTGTTCCGCAATCGCATGCTAGAATATTATGGCACAATGCCGTTGGCGATATTAAGCACGGCATATGGATTATCTTTTCGGTTCTCCTACTTCACCTGTGTCCAGCCTGTATTTCACTGCCTGACCTGTGATTTCGATTGGGCCATTGATTTGTGTCTCTGCGGACCGGTTTCTCCTGACGTCGACTTTAATCAGCTGATGACTCCTATCATTACTCACGAGTTGGTTTGTCCTGGCGAAAGGATTATGGCTGTGGCATTGATGCATGGACTACTTGGTCCCTGGAATTTACTGGCGGCAGCACAGTCTTTCTTGGAACAGAGCTTTCTTGAAAACCCACCGAGCTGTCCTCTGATGGTGATAGAGGATCCGGTGCTGGGAGAGCACGTATGTTCTTTTCCGCTTTTAAATTGGATGGCTGAACTGTTTTCGGATGAAGACGGTGACTTCCTATTGGAGGCTGTTGCAGCTTATTTTGCATACACAGTTATGTCATAGACCTTTTTCATGTTTGATATGCTGAGTACTAGCATTTCATTGACAATTCATTGACTTATTTGTCAAGTTTTTATTATTTACCTTGCCTATTGGCTTAAGACTCGATAAAGTACTTGGCTGTTTTATTTTTCTTTAGCATTAAATTTTCCTAGTTTTTAATGCTTTACCTTGCGGACCGTCCACATATAAACTTGCAATCTGCTCTCATGAGATGGCACTTCTATTATCTTATTCAGTTCGTTTCCGGATCATGAGGAGGTGTCATCTAGGTCCTGGATATCTTTACACCGTGTTAAGTTAGCATGGGCTCATTACCGGTTTAAACGCCATTTTTCCTTTTTTGCAACTTCTGCACACGACACTTAGTTGTTGCTTTAGCTTTCCACCTAGTAGTTCATCGTGGTTTACATGAGAATAATATGTTATTGGTCTACTATCTGCTTTACTTGTTAAACTATATCTGTACAGCGAGTGCTAAAGTTTCAAGAACAACACGATACAGAATTGTTATGAGGTCTGATCTCCGCGACTTCATACTCATAACATAAGTGCAACTTCTGCCAATTCTGGGCATGAGGCGGGTTTTATATTGCTTTGCCGAACACACATACACAACAGTTGATGCGGTTCACATGAAGAGAGAGCTGGTGTATGCTGATGTGATTCCTTCAAATCTAAGACACTAAAGTATGGGCACGCCCTAAACCAACACAAAGAGACCTTCTTAGCAAATAATATAATATGTGTATTAGGGAGGGTGAGATATAAGCAGCCGCGGGCCGTGGAGGGAGTTACGATGGGGCAGGGAGGCGGGGAGGGGGAGAAGCAGGGTGGAGCCCTCTCTACCTTGCCCCTCCCCCTCCCCGCCTCCCTGCCCCACCGTAACTCCCTCCACGGCCCGCGGCTGCTTATAAGTGTTGCTAACTCTTATTCATTTACAGCATGTTAACATACTGTCACCATTCGCTTTTTATGTACTAGTAACTATGCTGGTAATTTTGCTACTGATAATATGTGTACTTGTATTCTCCACCCTGCTTCTCCCCCTCCCCGCCTCCCTGCCTCACCGTAACTCCCTCCACGGCCCGCGGCTGCTTATAAGTGTTGCTAACTCTTATTCATTTACAGCATGTTAACATACTATCACCATTCACTTTTTATGTACTAGTAACTATGCTGGTAATTTTGCTACTGATAATATGTGTACTTTTATTATCTAAGGTACTACGCCTGAGAAGACGGCATTAGTAAATAAACATTTCAAATACACATCTGTTCTTCTTAACTCCATGTTCTGGTTTCTAAGAAATCTATAACGACCGACTGTTCATGAGTTCCACGTATCCTGAGGTACTATAAGTTCATATTCTGGATTGTCTAAACATTGAGAGTTTGTTATATCCAATGTGACACTGTACCTAGCTTGCTAAGGAGTTTTTGATTACTAACGTGAGTTTTGGGACACCCTAATTCGCCGAGGTTCCAATCCTCTGTCCACAGTTCTGTGTGAGAACAGAAACCCTGCGACAGGGGCACCCCCGACCCTTGCTGGAGCTTCATCACACTTGCGATACAACTCCAGCAATGCGCCACCTTTACGGCACAGATACATCACGCATCTGTGCTGTTTTTGCCCCATGATGCGCCGCATTGTAAATGCAGCACACCATAGGTGACGGAACAGCGGCACAAAATGACTAACACATCCCTGGTGATGCGCCAGTCAT